>NC_091744.1:8035221-8150221 GCF_043380555.1 Nothobranchius furzeri | reverse complement strand
TTCTCCAGATAAACCTTCAACACGTTGGGCAGGAAGAGCAACGAGTTCCCCTGAAACCCAGAGAGCAGATCAGAGAGGGTTTAGATCTGAGTCTTCTGACAGGCAGAATTATTGGATTTTATCACATTTTTATCCTCTTGATATAATCTGAAGTTAAAAGTGAAACACAGATAGTTGTCTTTGTGTTTTCATCCCATCCTCTGGCCTGTTTCTGCCTATGCAGCTTCTTCTTCTGTGGTGACTTAGATTTTTCTCTTTTCTCCTGTGGTTTTATGAAAGCCTTTTTTGTTTGTTGACATCGGGGCCAGTGTGTGTTGAACTTCAAATGCAGAGAAATCAAGTTTAGAGAACTCTTCTGGTTCAGCCTCTCCTCCCATCAGCGTACTCTCGCTCCGTTTCGCCCCACTTTTCCGCCCTATAATTCAATGTTTATCGTCCTGTAATCATCGGCATTATGGCTGGAGAATGGAGCAGATATCGATCCGTGTTCTCTCCGTCTTTAGTAATGGGCACTTCAGCCTCTGTGGTTTTCCTTGACCAGCTGATTTTACATCCAAAGGCAGGGTGGAAACTCCAGGAAGCGCATGGAATATGAGACAATGCTGTAATATCATAAGTCTGTAGTAGCTGTATGAGTTAAAATTCAAAGATTAATTACAGCAACAATAAATTTGTGATCTGCCAGTTGTTGGGCCAATCACATCGGTTTATGATAAAAGTCCAACCTAATCGGCTGACTTGGTCACAAATAAAACTCTCAGTTTTTGGAAAGAACTTTAAAAGTTCCACCAAGTCCAACCGTTGCTTTGATCCTGGACAGACCAATCCGTGTGTTTGAGCATTAAAATGACTTGATTCACCCAGCAGAGAGGAGAGAGAAAGTAATCCTTTTTAGAAGATACACCATGTTGGCAAATCATCGTATCACTGTCGCCACGGTGTGTCTTATGAGCGCACAGCATGACGCTACAGAAATTTTGCAGCTTTTACCGCAACACCAAACTTGTGAATGCATGTCACGCCTTGACACAACACGTGTGGAGTTCCTGTCGAGCTCCGGCCAGCAGCTATACTGAGATGATGAACTGGAGCGATGCAGCGCTCCAGGAGCTTCTTTCCATTAAAGCGGTAGGTCAGATCACTGAGTGAACATTACCCTGGTAATCTGCCACCCCTTGGGTGACAATATACATTTCCAGAATGCGTCTAAGACCCGCCGCTTCACAGTCAGGGGTTACTGTTTGATAAATTTGTGATCTGCCAGTTGTTGGGCCAATAAACAGAACCAGCTGAGATGATAAACTGGAGCGATGCAGCGCTCCAGGAGCTTCTTTCCATTAAAGCGGTAGGTCAGATCACCCGAGACTGCACAGGAATTGTGGAGGACAGATTCCTTCAGGAGCAGCTTGTCAATAAAACTTTACTCTGATCACAATAAAATGCAAGTTATGTCCAAGTTAAATGGAAGTTCATGGCAGAACAGAGACTGCCCCCATACCCCCTTTACACTGCAAACGGACACAATTGCACCACATAAACTCCACAGTCTGTTCACTTATAAATGACCTAAGGCTCCCTAATGCCGGCTCAGCGTTGTGGCAAACTGGCGACATTTTCTAAAAGAGGCGAGTTAAAAGCGAGTGAGTCACACAAGAGAGGGAACACTTAGTAACACAGTTTCAGACTCATTTATATGAGCATCATGGCTCATTGATAAACAATGATATCTGTCATCCATATTAGCTCATCAGGCCTGTAGAACAGAAACTCCATTTCTCTGAACAAAGGCTGTTTAGAAGGAGGATATCAAGAAAGATGATAAATATTAACCTTTACATGGAAACAATAATTAAATATTACTTTTTGTCACAAAAGGTAAAGTTGGTGTCATGTTCTTCACCTAAACGTGAAGAGGCTATCCTCAGAAGCGTCCTACTCTCCCGGTGATCAGAGTTAAATGTACCTGAGAATGTCCGTTGACTTCTACCTCCTCAGCAAAATGAACTTTGACAGGATTGGAGCGGAGTTTGGCTCTTTTCTCAGGCGTGATGAAAGATGACTTTGGGCCCTGAGACGAACAAGCAGGTTTTTAAAAAAGCAGTTTGTTACAGATTCCTTAAATCTTACTAATGATTTCCTGGAGGAGGGAGTGATGAATCAACTGGGTGAAGGTGCTTCCATCAGCACAGCTGATGATGAGAATCACAGAGGAAGAAGAGGCATTAATAAACAAATCACCTTAATGCATGAATCTGTTACAGGCAGGGAGAGATTCACACGTTCACCTCAGAGGGGGTTATTATGATAAAAGGTTTTCTCTGATGGAGCTGCAGGTCTGGAGCTATGAGGGGAATTGTTCTGGGTGTCCTCAAAGCTAACGATGATAAAATACAAAGAACCGTTGAATCGCTCTCTCCTGGAGCCGACAGGCTCCTCCATCTTGATAAATATTTCTGCTGATCGCAGCGATTTAAATTCCCGAATGAAAACTCTGAACAGAAACGAAATGGCACAAACTACACTTTAGACCGGTTTACTATGAAGGAGAACAGTAACACACACACACATATGTATGCATGTATACACACACACACACACATATGTATGCATGTATACACACACACACACACATATGTATGCATGTATACACACACACACACATATGTATGCATGTGTACACACACACACACACACACACACACACACACACACACACACACACACACACACACACACACACACACACACACACACACACACACACACAGACTAGCTCTCAGGCGTCTTAACAGAAATACGCTTAAGAAATGTGGCTCGGATGCTCTGTAGAGGTGTGAAGATCCACTTTGTTACCTTAATTCATGTGTCCTAAATTCCAGGCTTAGTTTAATTAGTTTTTATTGTAGCGGGGTTTCCTCTAGGATTTTCTGAATATTTGGCGGTGCGCAACGGCAAAGTGACAATGTTATTACTTGATATTATAATCCTGTGATCAGTAGTATTTTACAAGTAATTATAATCCTGGACATTTGCACTAGACACTAATGACACGTAATGCTAAAGCCACACGACACATTTCCTTTTGTCTGATCCAATCAGAACCTTCGTTTCTGGGGCGAGGCGTGGTTATCTGTGGTGTTTGTATAAACCCTCTTTTGCATGTCAAATTCGGATTCACCAGTAAACCAAAATATGACAATTATGAAAAATATTCCACGCCACCTTTTCTTTAGTTCAAAGAGTTCTAGAGAAGTCTCGGACAGGCCATCCGGACTTCCTCTTCAGCCAAAAGAACCTCGACAAGCTGGATAAAATCTGTTGCAAGTTACACCCGACCGCAAAGGTTCCTTCAGAATAAAAGACGCCTTCAGGGTCTCGGAGACGCCAGTGATAGCCTGTCGTGACCTGGAAGCATTCTAAGACTGGTTTGGTCGGCACCGCTGCTTTTCTACCGGCTTCGGTACCAAAGAGGGTCCAAGAGGACCTCTGCATTCTGGATCTAACGGAGGCTTCCCCTGGGTATAGACTGACAGATGGCGTTTCATGTGTGCTATAAATCTCCTACTAAAGTTTAGAGCGAAACACTCACTCCCACTCAGAACTAACTGCTTCTCCGGATCCGCTGGTTCTGAATAAAATTCCACACACACACACCATTGTTCATTTCACGTCTCACTCCACCTTAGTTCCATCAGTACACAGAGTGTTTAAGTTAGTCTTGTTTAAATTGTGTAGAAATAAATTTCTTAACTATTTTAAACCTGACTCTCTCTCTTTCCTTGGAGTTAATACGAAGTGTCGCTTAATCCCTGCAATAAAAAGTCCCGATCTTCTGGTTAAAATATTCAAAGATCCATCAGATTGATATTTCATATTTCTATGGAATCTCACATTTTATGGTTCATAAGTAAGACGTAAATGACCCATTCTTTACACCACTCCAACAAAACATGCCTAGCACAGTGTCTCAGGCAAGTCTGTTGTTATATTACTTATGGTCTGGTGGTTAAGGTGTCTGTCTGCTGTCTCAGTTTTGTCATGTGCTGACCCGGGTTCGTTTCCCGGTGGTGTATGGAGTAATTTATTTAGGGAGTTGAAGCAGATTTCACGTTTTTATATTTTTAGTTTTATTGATTAATCTGGTTTTTGGATTTGTTCGTTTCCAAGCAGCATTTTAGTTGATTTACTCTGCTCATGTCACATGGACTCACACTGGCTACATAAACAAAGAAAGTAAAAAAAAAAACATATTGGTCCTTATACTTTAAACAATTTACCAATAAAGGATTGAAAACACCACACTGCAGAGTAAAAAGGAAGACAAAAGTTATTGCTCAGACCGGGATGCAAAACTGCACAAAGCTACACAGCAGCCCAGCACTCTAACCTCTGGACTACCAAGTCTGCTACATGACAAGTCGCATAAGCCTGTGGTGGCCAGAGGAGACAGGTTTCAGGCCAGAGACTAGCTCCCAGGAGGGGAGCAGCGCTTGATGACAAGACTAGTTTCCATTTAAGCTTTACAGGATTTTCAAAGTAAAACTCAAAATTTGCAGCTGAAACAGGAAAATACATGAATGCAGCCAAAAATGGGTTTGGGTTTTTATTTCCCATAAAAAAAATAATATCACATGGCAAAAAGCTCAAAGAAGTGGGTTTTCCATGATATGGCCCCTTTAAATTTCATCTGCTTTTAATTGCATCCTGTTTTATTCTGCTCTGTTCTTATCGGTAGGTGTTGTCACCCTGCAGTCAATAAACAGCCGTCGGTGAAGGCGTTCTCACTCGATATGAGGAGATTTTTGTCTTCATTGATATTTCACACACAAACACAGAAAGAAAATAAAACCAGGGTGAAATGAAATATGTTGTAACTAGTGAGTATTATTTTGTGAAGAGGAATTAAACACAGAAGGCTCACCTGCATTATTCTGATGACCGTCATGGTCAACGTATCGTGACACTCCCTGAAAAACAGAAAGGAAGGCAGCTTGGGCCAGACTCAGAATAAGCATATTAATTTCAGACATTTCCTGGAGTATTATTAATGTGTGTGTGCGTGTGTGCACCTGATTATTTCAACGGCCTGCTCTGGGGTCAGGTCATCGACAGAGACGTTATTGATCTTCACGAGCTGGTCTCCAGGGACGAGCCGACCATCTGCAGGACCACCTGGACACACAAAAACATCCTGGTGTTGTCACGCCTGTGGCTGTTCAATCAGAGCGCGCTCACACTGCGCACGAGCACCACTGACAGACGGCAGCTCGGATTCTACAGATTTCCTTTCATCTGACACTAATGAATAATTTTTCCTCCTGCTCTCTGAAGAGCTTCTCATCAAACACAGAGGAAGTGATTCCACAGAAAAACAAAAATTTCTTCTGTTTGTTCGGCGTTCTGATTTGTAGTTAAGCCTTGAGTCATGTTTTTTTTTTCTAACTTTTTAGAGGTTTATTGAAATTATTTTTTTTTTTGGACTTGAGGACCACTTTCTTTCTTGATTGGTTTCATGCTTTGTTGATAACTCTTCAGGATCCATCAGGATTAGTACCTTCATCAGAAACCTGCATCCAGCCCTATACGTCTACTGCCTTCTGGTGGAGGATCTACAGGTGGTGAGGGCCTATTTTATTATAGGGGACAAAGAATGCAGTTTATCAGCAATCTAAAACACTGCTTTGAATCTCTAAGAAGCTCAAGAAATTTTCTATTGGCTTTCATCTGTCCCAGGAGCCCTGATACAGGCCATTCTAAAACCCCCTAAATCGTTGGTTACGTATTGTAACCCCAGATTCTATGAGTCTAGCCGCAGCCCTTAAGCGAGCTGCTATTGGAAGGGTGATCTCAGCATCAGCCAATCATGAAGAGCTTAAATGTACGCCCACCACGTGGGCACCCCTTGTGGGTTATATAAGTGGAGCGACTCCACTGTTCGCCTCCGATGGCTCTTAGTCCTAACAGAACCAGTGTGGCCAAGTGGCTTAAGGGCTGCGACTAGACTCATAGAATCTGGGGTTACAATACGTAACCAACGTTCTATTTCGTCTAGTCTTAGCCCTTAAGCGAGCTGCTATTGGAATAAAGCGCAGCTGGATGGGTTTACGCCACACTGGTTAGCTCAACCAATGGACACACCCAACATGTCTCCTTTTAGTGGGGGTCGCTCAGCCTCAGCCCAGGGCTTAAAAGGCTGAGGCAGCCAGAGAGAAGAGTGGGGCCACCACTAAAATATATCATCCACAAGAGGATGAAATTCATTCAAGCAGGGCCGATGAGGTGCCATAATGCGTTCACTCAGCCTGCTGAGGTCCAAGCACTGAACGAGTGATGGATCCTGAAGACACATCTCGTAAATAAGAACGAGTAAAGGAACAGGGTGAAGCCCATGAAGCAGCCTGACAAATGACTTCCATTGACCCACCACTGTGGGGCGCCACAGAAGAGGAAATCCCTCTGGCTGAGTGAGCCCTGAGTGTCTCAGGAGGATCCAGCCCCAATGATGTGTAAGCGAGTGAAATGGCGTCACATAGCCAGAGTCAAAGGCGCTGGGCCAACAGCGCTTGCCCAAGGGAAGACTCCCTGTAGTGCACAAACATGATTTGTGAGCGGCGAATCCCTGAAGTGCGTGACACATATCGTGCGAGCGCGCGCACTGGGCAGAGAAGATGGGAAGCCGCCTTCTCCTCAGAATTATGGGGAGGAGGAAAAAGTCCAGCCAATGAAATTGACCTGGATTTGAAGGAAGTATTAATGTTTTTTGGGCACAAAGGCTGGGTTGGGGCATAAAACAGCAGACCCGCCATCTTTCCGGATCCTGAGGCATGCGGGAGCCACTGAGAGGGCGGTTTGGTCGCTCACTCTCGTGACTGATGCCAGTGCCAGCAGCAAGGCAGTTGTAAGTGACAGGAACTTGAGTGAGACCTGGTCCAAGGGCTCAAATGGGGCTTCAGATAAGCCACGCAGAACCACCGTTAGATCCCACTGGGGAATTAGCGGACGGGACACAGGTCTGTTCCTTCTGACACCTTTTAGAAAACGTTTTGTGAGGGGATGATTGAAAACAGATCTATCACCAAAACCCTGGTGACAGGATGAGATAGCTGCAGCATATGTTTTAATAGTGCTGAATACGAGGCCCCTGTCCGTCCGTATCTGCAGAAACGATAGGACATCCA
The DNA here is from genome assembly GCF_043380555.1 of Nothobranchius furzeri. NCBI lineage: Eukaryota > Metazoa > Chordata > Actinopteri > Cyprinodontiformes > Nothobranchiidae > Nothobranchius > Nothobranchius furzeri. The sequence goes on along the minus strand of NC_091744.1, from coordinate 8,143,043 downwards.
CCAGCTGGCAGGAGAGCGCTTGAACATTCCGCTCTGTGCCCCAGTTCTGGAAAGCTGCCCATTTAGCAGCGTAAGATGCAATGGTAGAGGGCGCCCGCGCACTCTGAATCGCGATGACCACATCATGCGGCAGCCCAGAAACCCCTAATCGAAACCGCTCATCGGCCAGACCCACAGCCGATGGCTTATTTCCGGAGGATGTCTGATTATCCCATCCGCCCGGGGAGGGGCGTCCTCCCTTCGCGGGAGTCTCCACGGGGAGCCGGACAGTAGCGCTTGCTGGTCCGGAAGCCATGACGCGGACAAGCGTCTGGGAGCCACCAGAATTACCGAGAGCTGTTCTGACCGAACTCGGTCCAGGAGAAGGGGAATCAGAGGGACTGGTGGAAACGCATAAAGGAGCGTTCGAAGCCCGGGCTGGTGTGAGAAGGCGTCCGCTCCGAGTGAGGTTTGGTCCCGGAGACTCAGGGAAAACCACAGGCGACACTGAGCGTTTTCGCGAGCCGTGAACAGATCCACACGGTTCCCCGAACCTTATCCAAATCTGTGATATCAGCGCGGGATGCAGACGCCAGTCGGAGTCGCGGGGACCCCCTCTCGACAGGATGTCTGCCGCTACATTCAGGATCCCCGGAATGTAGGTGGCACAGCAGGTGGACATGTGCCCAACACAGTAAATCTGTGGCTATGCGCAATAGAGGGGGGGATCGAACTCCCCCTTGGCGATTTATGCAGGCTGCCGCCACCTGGTTGTCTGTGTGAACTTCGACATGACGGCCATCGAGAAGGGCAGCGAAGTGCATGAACACATTCCTCATTGTCATAAGCTCCAACACATTTATGTGCTCGTGCGTGTGGGAGGGCCAGCGATCTGCCGCGTAACAAGCACGTGCCCTCCACCCCAGACAGTGACGCATCCGTAAACACAGATACGTGTGACGCAGGACGTCCGATGGGAATCCCGTGTGAGGGGATGCAGGGATTCCCCCAGTGAGCGAGGTCCCCGCCCACTGAGGGGGGAACCCTCAACATACGTCTCTTCTGACGTATCGGGTGTACCCGGAGGCAGATGAACCAACTTTGCAGGCGCCTCGAGTGCAACAACCCCAGCAGCACCACCGAGTGGGCTGCAGCCACCATGCCCAGAAGTCTCATGACTAACAGGGCTCTCACGATCTCGCGGGGTTGCACGCGGGAGATCACCATGGTGAGATCTGCCGCTCTCACCGGCGACGAACGTGCTCTCATTAGAGAGGCGTTCAGCTCCCCCCCGAGAAACATAATCGACTGGGATGGAAGAACAGAGTTCTTCCCCCAGTTTATAGAAAACCCCAGGGTTGACAGATGCTCTGTTAACCTCCTGGTTTGCACTGATGCCCCGTCCTCGGACCGGGCGCATCGGAGCAGATCGTCTCGGTAAAATAAAACCCTCGTTTCCGCCGTGCGCAGTGGCTGCAGCGCGGTCTCTGGACATTTGGAGAAAGTGTGCTGGGCTAGCGAGTAGCCGAAAGGGAGGCATTCGTGCGCGCGTTCCGACAGCGGACGTGTGCTCGAGGTCACGTGAGCAACGTCTGAGGATTGGTTTCGCGCCCTTACCGCCGTCGCTCGTACCAGAGAACTGGGAGCGACCCATGGAGGGCTGTGCTCGAAAGAGCAAGTGTGAAACAGCTGGAAGAGGCTGATCCGCACCGCAGAGCGTGGAGTCCATGAAGGACGAGTGGGAGCCGGGCCCGTGCACGGGAACGTCAAAGTGCCAGCGGATGGAGCCGCGCAATGTGCGCGCTTTGCGCGTGGTCGCGACAGCGCCATGACATCCCGTCCCACCCAAAGTTGTGGGGGAAGCGGGATGAGTCGGGCCTGGCCGTAGGCTGGGGGCGGTGCGCAAATGGAGCGCACCCTTACAGCTACCCGTGTAACATGACCGAGTCCGACTGTGTGAACATGCAGATGTGCTGCAGTGCTTGGTGCGGGGAACATCATGTGTGAGGATTCGGCAGAAGGTTCTGCAGAGGACTGTAGGATTGTGCTCTCGATGTGACGTTTTTTGGGTTTTTATTTCAAAACCAAAATAATTCACAGAGTTAACATTGCAGCCATAAGCACACATATTCCCCCCAACGAGTCGTTTTCGTGGTTGTTTTCGGCGAGGTTCCTGTGACTGCCAAGGCTGTGTCTGCTGGCTCGTTCGGAACCGTTGGCCGCCAACTCCCTGGTCCCGCCTCAGCGGGAGGCCGGCTCCGCGGGGCGGGCCGTGCAGCTGGGCGCATGGAGTTTCCGCGCCGTTCGTCCCATCCTCTGGGGGAACGGCTGGAGTGCAGGCTGACCGAGAGTGGACCAGGTCTCGCACCGTGGCTGAAAGTTCAGCTGCTGAGCCCTCTAGATGACGCTCGTAAGATGGGGACCAAACAGAACGTCAGAGGTGATGTGGCCTTCCAGCATCTCTCTGTGCAGGTGTTCAGGAATGGAGGGCAGGGCCATGAGCCACAAGGCCGCTGGATAAGGGTCTGCCAGGCAGCAATGCGAGCAGAACCGGTGAGTACAGCAGCGCACAGATTGAGGATGGCATCAGCAGTTTTAGTAATGATGGTTTTTGACTCGACAGGAGAGTCAAGCTCCTCCACCATTTTGGAAACGCCAAAGGCGAGAAGGCGATGTTATTTCCTGCAGCGCTGGTCTGGAAGGCGCACTGGTGTGCGCGATCGGCGAGCCGCCTCAGCAGCTGGTCATGCTTAGTGGGAACTGCTCGCGGTCCAGTGAGGTGGTTCTTGACGCCACACAGCGAGGCCAAGTCCGGCTCCAGTGGAGGAACGGATGGCCAGCCCTGGTCGGAGAAGCCCTCGACCTTGGTAATGGGCGCATATGTGGAAATTGGCGCCTCGAGCCTGGCAGGCTCGGAGAAGGCGGCGGACCAGCAGCTCATGGCAGTGGGGAAGTGCGGCCAGACGGGGTCTGGACGGCGCGTCTGTGTTGCCCCAAAAATTCCCGCCAATTCATCCGCCTCAGGGGAGCCGGTTCTGGAACGGCTAGCCACCTGCGGGTCGCAGCCGCGGAGATGATGGCGGGCAGCTCCTGGAGCAGTGCTCTAACTGCTGGCAGGGAGGAGCGAGAAACCACTGGGGCAGAAGGACCCGCTGAGCGAGGCTCGTCGACCTCCGTGTTGTACAGGAGGGAATAATGGCTGCGGCAGCCAGCCTCGTCGTGCTCCTCACGAGGCTCGTCGACCTCCGTGTTGTACAGGAGGGAAAAAGGGCTATGGCAGCCAGCCTCGTCGTGCTCCTCACGAGGCTCGTCGACCTCCGTGTTGTACAGGAGGGAATAATGGCTGCGGCAGCCAGCCTCGTCGTGCTCCTCACGAGGCTCGTCGACCTCCTTGCTGTACAGGAGGGAATAATGGCTGCGGCAGCCAGCCTCGTCGTGCTCCTCACGAGGCTCGTCGACCTCCTTGCTGTACAGGAGGGAATAATGGCTGCAGCAGCCAGCCTCGTCGTGCTCCTCACGAGGCTCGTCGACCTCCGTGTTGTACTGGAGGGAAAAAGGGCTATGGCAGCCAGCCTCGTAGTCGACCTCCGTGTTGTACAGGAGGGAAGGGCTATGGAAGCCAGCTTCGTCGTACTCCTCGCTGTCGATGACATCGTCCAATCGGTAGGAGCCAGCCGGCTCCTGGCCGACGTTGAAGAACCGTAACGCCTTGTCCAGCGAGTACGTGCCAGCCACCGGAATTTCCTCGTCGGTGGAGGGGGTGAAGTACTCGACCCGGCGGACCTTTTCAGCCACGGGCAGAGCGGTACAAAACGGGCACAAGGCCTGGGGGTCAAGGCCAGGCCAGCGTTGTGAGCCCCGAGACAGACCTCACACTTGGCGTGCAGGTCGCCGCTGGAGATGGAGCCCGTCTGGCAGGCCGGGCAGGTCCTGGCGTCGCTGGACATGGTCGGTGAGTAGATTTTTCTTGTATAATTGCTCTTAAAAGAAGCTCTTAAGCTTGGCGTGAAGAGAAAACGGAGGCGAACAGTGGAGTCGCTCCACTTATATAACCCACAAGGGGTGCCCACGTGGTGGGCGTACATTTAAGCTCTTCATGATTGGCTGATGCTGAGATCACCCTTCCAATAGCAGCTCGCTTAAGGGCTAAGACTAGACGAAATAGAACAGCCTTGCAGTGAAAAGAGCTGTTTACCCCTCCCACTTGGCCAGGACATGAATATGCTAATGAGCTGCTTCCTGGTTGGTTGGTTTAAACCAGAAGGCCTCAGACACTGGGGACTGCAGATTGGAGGAGGAAGGGCTCCCCATTGTGACGTTTTTATGAGAGGTTTCTCAGAAAAGAAGTTTTTCTCTAGTATTTCTAAACTTTCTAATTTACATACAAAGTAGTTCACATGCGGCTTTGACTTTCTGGCATGCTACTTTTGACCACCCAAGCTGTCTTTATTCACAAACAAGAAAATGTTGGTTTAGACTCTTTGTCCCCTTTAAATTAGATATTTTTCATCATTATTATTAAATAAGTCAGTGTTAATCAGCTTAACTCTAATCAGTGAATCATTTTGACCTAAAAAGACGATGTCTTGCCTGAGGACAGTGGTGGGGAACGCTGGAATTTAAATCCCCAATCAAACGGTGAGTCTTCCTCCTGAGCCACAGCGTACTCATCCCTGCTTTGTTAAAGTTGGGATAATTTTTTAAATAAATACAACAGAGACAATATGTTCCAGTTTGGTTTCCAGAGCCTTGTGTGGCTTCCTCTTCCTCATCCTCAGCTCTGCAGCCATGGATCCAAACCTAAAGAAATGCAAGGTTGCTCACATAGATTTTCTCTGTTGTTTCAGTTGTAAATGGATTAAAATCAGTTGTTCTCTCGCTGAAAACGCTGTCTGCTGAACCAAGAAGATTTTACTGCAGATTGAACTGATGAAGAGGAGGAAGTGCAGTTGTGAGTTTCTGTTCCTGAACACTAAATACATCTTCATTAAGGCCTCCATCCATCATCCATTTGAATCAATACCCTCCAACAATGTGTTTCTGCAACTAGAAGCATCACGTGTCTCTCTGATTCAGAGTTATTTAAATGTGACGAAAGACATTTATTTAAAATAAAACAGCATGAGCAGATGGAGGCGACACCGATCCGTCAGAACACTAAATGATTCATATTTCACTGTCAAGATGCTCTCAGACGGAAAGCTGAGCCAAGACTCGCCCAGGCCAATGGTGTGTGTGTGTGTGTGTGTGTGTGTGTGTGTGTGTGTGTGTGTGCGTGTGTGCGTGCGAGTGTGAGACTGGTAGAAACAGATGGTGACAAGATAATAAAAGGGTTTGTAATTCTGCTCCTGGACCTTTGGGGGGTCAGAATCACGTCAACTTTACAGAAACGTTTAGTCTGTTAAAAAATACGTAAATAATCAACTATAGCTAAGGCTTTTGTTAGACAGAAATATGAGGTCTTCTTGCAGCACTAACGATGCAACTAGACCAAAGTACATTTAGATTTGTTAAAAAATGTTCACTTCTCTTCTTTTGAGGATTTTTTTTTCAGTCATTTCTTTCAAATAAAATGTTACAGCAAGTTCACATGTTTTTTTCCCACCACAATGGCAGGCATCTCTGATCTCTGTGGGAACAAATGGTGCTTTCGATTTACCTCGGAAGTCGGAACTGGGAATGGCTTCACACCCAAATTAATTGCGTTCTGATTTGGGGTTGTATGAACTAGTCGACTAGTCGACCTCACCGCTCTGTAGTGACTTTTTATGCCTGTCATCGACTAGTCACTGTCACGTGATAATGACCGGCAAGATGCAGTCCTCTGATAATGCAGCAGGTGACGAGCTCCTGCGCGTCGGGAGGCGACGCGCTGTGCCAGAGCGTCGGTATCTGACACCCGCCGTAAAACGGACATTTGACCAAATTGTGACCTTTACCCTATTACAATTTAACCTTCCCCTCACCCCCATCCTAACCTTAACCAGCTTGCGCATGCAAAGCTCTGATCGTTATTGCGCTCCAGACATCTGCGTCCTGAGCACGGCCACAGTAACGTTATCAAATCAGGTGTCGCCACCTCAAAAACAAATTTAACACGCGATCGTTCATGTCGGCTCATATCCTTTTATGTTTTCTGTCTTTAATTTGTGCCTGATGCGTTTCGCTGCTGTGGAGCGGGGCGCATCACCTTGTCCTCCGGTGACGCACCTTACCGGTGCGGTCAGCGCGCACACCGCTGTTTTTGCGGTCGGTAGATCTTTTAGAACTGCAGTTCAAAGGTAACTCATAAGGTGAATATATATGAAGCCACGTAGCAGTTTTTCTTTAAGATTGAGAGAAGATGCAGGAAGATAATGTAGCAGTACGAAATACCTGCTCCAATTTTATTAGTCGAGAGCAGTACGCCCTCCGTACATAGGAGGGCGCTGCTGCTATAAAAGGGGAGCTCCTCCGGCGAGGAAGTAGGTTCAGGAAACAGCTGGTCTCAGTATACTGCTACATCTTGGTGTTGCCAGCCCGTGTCCTCAGGCTGCGTTTTTGGTGTGATCGGCTCTGCTCCAACTGTGGTATGTACCTGGATGGCTACTCTGTTTAGCACTAGGGCTACTGTGTCTCAGACTGTGTTGTGCACTCTGCAGCTTGGGCATTTGTATCAGTGTTGAGTGTGACGTCATTGCTCGCCTTTGGTAGACAAAGCATTGGTAAACGGTACGTACCTTCTGCAGGTAGATAACCTGTGAGTCAAACAATCTTAACATCAGCTCTTTGTAAAACCAGGGATAGATTCAATCCCTGTTGCTGCCGGGCAGGGAGTTCCCTTCTGCTCAGGCGTCATCAGTAGGAGGACCGGTAGGTGTGTGCTGCGCCGTCTCCACACTTGGCCATTTGTTAGTTTGGTAATTTCTACCTCTTCCTTGTCCTTTTAGATTCCTCCGTGGTCTGGCCAGAGGCGCTGCTGTTTTGTTTCGCTTCGTTTACTTTGTTTTAAATTAGCTGGTTGGAGGAAGTTCCCCTGGCTCGTGGCTGGAGTCCAGGAGGAAGAACACCTAATTCCTATTGTACAGATTTTATATAGTTTTTAATCTTGTTTTCTTTGTGCAGGCTGAGGCAGGAGGTGTGGAGTGTGGCCTTGGAGGTGGCGGTCCCGTGTGCGAGTGTGGTGGTGCTGGGTTCTCACATTGGTATGAATGCTCACTGCCGGGGGTTAATTCTTTTTATTTTCTCTATTGTTTTTGCTGGTTGGGGCTTCTCTGCCCCGAGTCACCTGCCTCCATCACTAGCCTCAGTCCTGCTGGTAAGACACACTTGTCTGGTAAATACAGCCTGTACACTTTTGTTTGGTTAAAGGTTTAACTAATTGAGAGCTATTGTTTAGACCAGTGGTTCCTAACCTCGGGGTCCCGATCCCCACAAGGGGGCGCCAAAGCCTCTCAATGGGTCGCCAGGACCTCTCCACTTTAAGGGGTTAAAACTTCATTTATTACTTGTTTATAGCCTACATTTTGCTCACTTTTTTCATGAGTGAAAAGTTTACTGATATTAAGACAGGAAATAATTAGTACAGAAAGAGTAACACACTTTTAAGAACATTTTGCTCAGCTCACTGTTTTATTTTCAAGTGTCAAAAGTTCATTAAAGATAGGACTGGTTGATTAATCACAGCGTTTACGGTAAATAATCTAGTATAAACAGTAATATACACATTTAAGTACATTTTGCTCAGTATATTTTTTATGTGTCAAATGTTTATTGAAATGAATGATTGATTTATCAGTGTTTACAAGAAACAATGTGTTCAGAAAAGTAACACAAACTGTTAAGCACATTATGCTGTGTTTGGTTTTGTTAATGACTTTGTTCTGTACTGGAGCCTACTATTACTGTTATCTATTAAATCAAAGCATATTAAAATGTGCTTGAACATTTTTATCATTTCTTAATGTTTGTACTGGAAGAGAGAATGGGAGGGGGTCGTCAAAAATTTTACTGGTAAAAAACGGGGTCCCTTGGGAAAAAGGTTGGGAACCACTGGTTTAGACCCTATTGTTTAACCTCTTTGTTTATTTAAACTTACAGTAAACTGCGTTTAGTTAACTCTCCGTCGATTGTAACTTCTGGCCCACGTCTGCTGTCTCAATTAAGTGGAACGAATCTACGTGCTTTAATTATTTCCTTGGGCGAAATTCCCAAGGTGGCGTTGTTGGTAACAATTGGCTACTCCGATTATGGTAATGACGACTATACGTCGTCCGGAGCATGCCCGAGGTTAATAGTTTTTCGAAATAATTGCACCCGAGTAGGTACAATTGCCATACTTGGCGTCAACAGGTCATAGACCACGCTCGTATTGCCACAATAATAAACAGACAGGACAGAAAAATAGTCAGATAAAACAAGTTAGTTTTTGTACCTGCTGGTTGCAGCAATCAGACACCATTGAAGGTAATCAGAAGTGAGGGACAGAAAATGAAATAATTATTTGAATGTTTAGAGCAGCAGGAACTCTGAGAGGCTGCAGGCGCATCAGTGAGTTTGTGGCTGCTGCGCAGGAGGGGGAAGAGGGCTGAAGCAGAAACTACCGTTGTTAAAAAATGTGTTTAACTTTGAAAATGTGGGCGCAATTTTAACCGTCAAAAAAAATCCAGCTAACCAACCGACCCCCACCCCCCACCCCCCGCGCGCCGCTTCAGGTGTACAATGTCATCAACGACTAGTTAAAGTCCACTCGATTTTCATTACTTGACAGTCGACTTTAAAAAAAATTAAGTCATGCAACCCCTGGTTCTGATTACCGTAGCCGAAGAAGTCAGGATTCCAACAGGGCGACACACTCCTCCAAATAGCCATTGTTTGTAGATTCCTCTTAATAACATAGTTTTAAGCTGTAGCTACATTCAACATGCAAGCAAAACTTTTAGCGTGTTCAACTTACAGTTGCAAGCACTACATGTAACATTGGTTTTACACAAGCTCATGAATGTTACTGTTGTTGATACGGAGCGCTACCATGGATGTCGAGGTCGGAGTCCTGAAATTCTTCTGAGTTTCCGACTCGGAGGTCTGACTTTGGGTGTGTGTGTGTGGGGGTGGGTGGGTGGGGGGCATTTCTGACAAATCAAATGCACCAAAAGCTCTGGAACACTAACGGTTAGCTTCTACTAGCAGAGACATTCTCTGCCTCATCGCGAGGCAAAATGGGTGACTCCATGAATCCTAATTTTCAGTGTGACGTAGATCTAACTGGCTCTTCTAATCCAAGCATTCCCCGTCAATTTTTTTTATCAACAGCTAATGCAGGAAATAGGGGTAAAAGACTGTTTTCACATTAAGCCTGCATGTGAAACTCAAAGTGAGCGATCATATTTAAAAATAAGTAAAAAATGGTTTCTCGTTGAACTTGGGTTTTTAAGCAACTTTTGATTCCAGAAAACTCCACAAATAAACAAAAGTGTCTTCACGAACAACCTTGTTGGGATCACTAATGAGTGAATATCTAACAAATGATCCAAAATATGAAATAGTAAAAGACTTTACTTAACTTCCTGTGTCTGAAACACACGCGCACCCTCTCTCCCTCTCCCCACTCTGCACTTCCTTTGTTAATGTAATTTTCTGTGCATCTCTGCAGCATCAGCATGCAGGAACAGCCTCCTTTGGGGGTTTCTCTTGTGTCCGTTCCTAGTGACCTGAGGTCTGCAGCAGCCTGGCACGATCTCACCCTTTAATTTGCTGACGAGTGATACTTCATGCAAATGAAGTCAACTGCACTGATGACGAAAGTTAAAACGGAAGGAAAAATATCTCCTTCTGCAAACACACTCACAGTGTCATGACTGACCTGCTGCATGTCGGATTCGGGTAACGGGTTTAGCTGGTGACCCTAACCACAACAAGCCGGAGACGTCTAATATAGAGATTATCCATATGAATAAGGCTTTAATTTTGTGCAGAAACAAGTAAAAATTGACTTCCTTTGTGCTTCAGAGCCAGAAAACTCACAACATTCACGGGTCAGAGGTTCTGATGAGGATCACTACTGAAGTGAAGAAAATGTTGTGCTGGCAGGAGTAACGGGTGTCAGGTTGAACAAGCTGAGCTTCTCCTTATCCAAGGTTGGGCTGCAGAGGTAGCATATCCAGGAAGGAAGCCCAGATGTTTCCTTTTTATCACTCCAAGATGTTCCCAAACAAAAGAGGACAAGTAAACCCTCCAGTGAGTTCTGGTTCTGCCACGGGACCTTCTCCTAGTGGGACATCCCCAGCAAATTACTCCTGAGGGAGGTAAACACCTCAACTGACTCCTTTGGAGGAGGAGGAGCAGTGGGTCTACACCCTTCATCTCTCGCTCCATCCAACAGCCAATCATGACAGGATAATAAACTTTAATTCCTTCGCAGGACTCATTCCCAACCAGCATAGAGCATCGTTCCATCTTTTTTTCTGCTGGAGATTCATGACCTTGGATCTATAAGAGTCATCAATCAGAGCCCAGTGCACTGAGAATGTCAGCTCTAAAACTAAAATGTCACTGGTCACATGTGCTGTATAATTTTTAGGAATGCTCACATAAACACACTTTCATTATTAATGCTACATGTGAGACTTGTCCTACCCGAGCTGACCTCCTGCACCAGGATGGGGATCTGAGATGAAAGAGTGAGACCATGGGAGGTGAAGTTTGGGTCTCTTTGGATCTGAACGTTGAACCGGAATGGGTAATTCCTCTGATCAGAGCAGCTGGACTCCGCTGGTTTCCCGTCGGCTGCAACACGATCTCTAAAGAGAACAACATTTTACTACAGGATTTGTGCTCTACAGCTGTGCTTTACAAATATTGTTTTTCTCTATAAATTATTCACATGAACAAAACAAAATCTAAGTAAGAGGAAAAATCTGGACAACTGTCACAATTGCTTCATGTGAGATGACTTAATACGTGATCAGATCACCTGTTTAAGGAGTGAGACCTGCTGCCCAAGTCTCTGGACCGTCTCAGCCATCGCCCCACCACCTGCTCCACTCGGCTGGTTCTGCGAGATGGAGAGCGGCTTCGGTCCTGGAGCTCCATTTACCTACCAGAGATCCAGAGACACATGATTTACTGAGATAACTTATTCTCATCCGGAGCAAAACAATGAAAACAAGACAGGAGAGCTTTCCAGATTTGTTCCTAAATATAAAAAAATGAAAGCAAAAGTTTCTACCTGGAACAGAGAGGCTGAGTTAAAACGCCTGCTGGTTGGAACGATGACAAAGTTTAGCTAAAGCCTCCTAAGTAAACTTAGACCGATGAAAAAAAAATCTGTACCCTCTGGATGAAAGATGCAACACAACCAGCTCGGTCCTGTCTGATATGGAAGACTATAATGCATTTATATTACCTTTAAAAGGCATTGGAAACCAAAAACAGATTTTTTTAATTTGGTATGCTTGATATAGGCTTTTTACTAATATTCAGCGTTATCTAACTCTTTATTTCAGAAACCAATATATGCAGCCCCTCCCGATAATGAAAAAAGATAAACTATACAATTTAAGGTGCTAACATCACGTATCTCCTATCATGCATAGGCTTCAAACATTATCCGTGCATCCCATGTTTACTGATATATTATTTGAATGCCAATATCGTCCAACATTAGTGTTAGACCAATCATATCGGACATCCTTATTTATCATCCATATGAAAATAATGAAAATGTCTCCAAAATGTTGCAGTAGCTGCTCCAAGCCTCTGTGTGGCGCTGCAACAGAGCCACAATGCAGGAGACAATGCCCTGACCTTCAGCGTTAAGGGGTTCAGTCCCAATCAAGCCCCCACAATGCAACTCTAAAATTGAGGCAAACCCAGAAATGAAATAAATTGCAGTTCCACCCTCATCCGCTGGGGGTTGGTGTCAGAAGCGAGCAAATCCTCATTGACTCCCATGTTAAAAATACCAATTTCACAGCAGAAATAAACATGTTTACAGCCTGGTACCAAAACATGTTTTTTGTTTAAATTATCTAGTTTACACTCATGACAACTCTGAGGGGGGTGAATGTTTTTCTCACTCTTCTGTTTAAGTGTATTAAAAGCCTAAAATTCTGTATAATTAATGAGCATCCGACACACGTGACCGCCGCCTCAGACCCACGTGACCACAGAGCTAGCTCCGGGGAAAGGCCTCAGTAGAGCCTCGGTCTGGCCTGGAAACTGCTCCGGCATTTTGAGTGTCTGTGTTTGTGTATTCTTGTTTGGATATTATTTGTGCAATTGTTGGACAAAATGACTTGCTGTGGCATTAATTACACTAATAGAGCGTCCAAGGAGTCTCCACTTCATTTTTTTCGGTAAGTAAAATTATATTTATGTATTTTAGGTCACTGCCGAGCTGAGCTTAGATTTTAACATGTACTGTTTAACCATGAAATTTAAATGTAATAGGGTAAAACCCAGTGCATTTAACATAATGCTGCATTTTAGAAAATGGGTTGAAATATAACATGTTGGTGGAGCTGGGTTCCGACTATCGGCTTGTGGAGTTCTCGGGAGACCGCTGTTTTCCACCCGGTTCTCCCCTTCCCCTCCCTTTCCTGTCAGATCGCGGCTTCTGTTTGACGCGCGGAATGCCGGCTGGGTCTCCCCGCAGCTCGGCTCATCTCTGTCTGATCGCGGCTTCTGTTTGATGCACGGGCTGACGGCTTGTGGAGCTCTGGGATGGAAACCTTTCCACCCGGTTCTCCCCAGCGGCAGCTCTGCGCAGCTCAGATCGCAGTGGCGCTTGTCTGCTGTGCGGCTGCCGGTTTGTGGAGGTCTTGGAGACCTCTGTGTTCCACCCGGTTTTACCCAGCGGTCAGCCCGGCGTATCTCTGACTCAGAAGCTCTGGTGTTGTGCACAGTTAACTCCGGTTGTAGCTAGGTTGTTACCTCTGTTAGCTTAGCTCCCACCTCCACGTTAGCTTTGGGTTAGCCAGGGTTAGCTTGTAGCTAGTTCGACCGGGTGTCGTCAGTTGATCGCAGCCTTACAGCCCCACCCTCAGCTCCATCTCTGGCTTGACGGAACCTGTGACACGGTCAAAATGGCGGTGGTGGCCACCTCCCATTTGGCCTCAAAAACGTGATATTGGAGCCTATGGAAAGGAGATGTCCAGTATATTTATGTCGATGGTCCCAATCGGGAGCCTTATGGGCCATTCCCATCTGTACCGGGTCGGCCCGGGCTGGGTAGCGTAGGTTGTTTACATATCTGGGTGGCCTGGTATTTTTCCGGGCCAACCAAGGCTCATTCTCAGCCCTCTTCTCGAGGGGGTCTGCTTCAGGCCGACCAGGGCCAACACACCCACTGCTGACAGCAAATTCACACCTTCCATTAGAGCAAGCCTCTGATTGGTGGGTAGAATCAGCCCACATGGGCTTAAGACAAGGATGTGTGGAATCAACCGGGCCAGGCTGGGGCCGACTGGGGCTACCCGGCCCGGGCCAACCCGGTACAGATGGGAATGGCCCATAAGTCACTTCCACATCAAATCAAATCAAATCACTTTTATTGTCACTTCACATGTGCAGGTACACTGGTACAGTACATGCAAGTGAAATTCTTGTGTGCGAGCTTCACAGCAACAGTTGTGCAAAATACAACAACGTAAAAACAAGCAAAATATAAAAATGGCTAATCTAAGTAATAATATATATATATATAGTATGTAAGGTATACACATTCCTAAATGTGTGTGCTAAGTATTTTATTTTTTATTTTTCTACGTGTGTGCATGTGAGTGTGTGTATAATGCGTATATACATATTTAACCAATGAATAAAGTAAACAATAAAATAAGAGATATAAAATATACAGTGGTTGGTATGTTGGTATACATCATGGGTCCCTGGAAGAACGAAAAAAAGGAATGCAAGTCAACGGGGCTAAAAACGTTACTTTCAAGTCCGCTTTGCTTACACCCTGGATCGCACATATGTTGTACTGCAATTTAAAAGAAAAGTAATGATGGGCGTTTCAACCACGCCTGTCACGTACTTTGAGGTTTATCAGCTTGTTCGTAATTAGCATGACTACAAACTAGAATTTGGCACGTTGCATATGTGACCCACTTCTCCTCTCCCCTAACGTAGCTGCTACTTACCAAATGACTAGTTTTATGGTGGTTCTTTCCTCCTGTGGGAAGTTTGCTGAACTTACAGCCATTTTCTCACAGTTTTCTCCGTGTCTGGTTCAATAACATCACTTTGGTGAAGTGCATTTGTAGTCCTGGACTTATTTTCCCACAAAACCTAAAATATCGTTCCTCCCCGTTATAAAATAAGCGTGTTCTTGGTATCAAAATGTGCCTCAAAAATTCACGAACATCATATCTGAAATCCATGGCACAAAACAAGCAGAATTAGAAAATAGCATTTTTAGCCCCGTTGACTTGCATTCATTTTTTCGTTCTTCTGGGGATCCATGATGCGGAAGTGACTTGGGCTCCCTATTCTCGCACTTCCACTTCTTGTGCCCCTCAATAGCTCTCACAGAAAGAAAACATGGCGTCGAATATGGCGTCGCCCAGAGAATTAGACCCGCTCCCATGTTTTAGACCTAATTGTTATGGTTATATTTTACGAAGTCGCCAATATTTTTCTACAACTGGGCATCATTTCATTCTTTTTTAACAAGATTTTGATGGATGTTTCCAGAGATTAACTGTTTAAACTACACATTATCTCTTTAAGCAACAAAGTAGCACAAACGGCGACCAACTTCCCCATTTGGGAGTCACGAGATACAATGCTGTGGTGCATTTTAATGACACAATGCTCACTGTCCCACTTTTACAGTAATTTGCACACCTGTTTACTCAAAGCTTTACATGCACTTCCACCAAGTGCACTAGAGTACTGTAGGCTTTGGTGTGAGTATGGAGATTATGCTTGAGTAAAGACAACAAAGAGGTCGGTAGGGGAGAGGTGTGCATGCGGTGGGGCTATGTTGTCACGAATTTTCAAATTGATGTTTTGGCTGCTTTCTCAAAAATGTAAGATTTTTTCCAATCTGGAAAACATTGTTGGGCTCCTAGAAAAGTAAAACAGCACAGTCACAGCAGCAGAAAATATCAAAATGGCAAAAATCTCATTTAACTCTTTGTCCAGAATAAAATTTGCTGAGGATGATAGCTTAACAAAATAAAAATCATATGTGTATAAAATCACAAAAAACCTATTTTATATAAAACCAAATAAAAATCCCCCACATCCTTCCCCGGTCAAAGACTTATCTAAACACAACCACAGACGACAAACACATGAAATTTAAAACCACAACATTAATTATTTAACTCTGGACAAGAAGGGTGTCAAATATAAAGTAAAGAGACGTGAAATTAAACTTGCAACAGATATTTTAGATCTTTAAATTTTATTTATTTCCTTTTAAATAACTTGAAAGTAATAAAAAATATTTTTAAAAATATTAAAAATTCTATAAGCTCCATAAATCACATTATTTCTCTCTTTTGAAAGCATCCAGTTTGTGTGACAAACACAAATAGGGACCAGTGATGATGTCACTCGTGCAGTCTGATCGGCTATTAGTCTGATTTATGAGGCGATTGATGCGATATCGTCTCTAATATTGATGCTTTTTCCTTCAAACGTCTCCCAGCTGCGAAGCGGAGGGATGTCACAGAGGACAGTTAAAAGGCTGGTGGGAGATGTGTAATGGACACGGACCAGTTTGGGGTCTGTAGGGTTTTGGTAATGGGCCACTGTAATGGTTTTAGCTAATGATGGATCAGCTTACAATCGTCCCTAAGACCCACTGACTGAAGTAGACATTTAGCCAATTATACACCATTCCCATTGTTTTTATTTTTATTTGTGCAAAATGAGGGATAACCTTTCATTATATCAAAGCTACAGAAATGTTATATTTACTACAAAAAATATGTATTGATTATGTAATTCATATGTCTTTCTTTTTGTTTATTTGTCATGTTTTTTGATACAATTGTGCATTTTCATATTTTTGTTGGCATCATCCATCTATCCATTCATCCTGAATAAAAATCATTCCAGTTATATAAACATCAGTTATCACCTGCTGCCAAAGTGCAAACGTAAATAATTTACATTATAGAATGAATAATATTACCTTCATTTCCTTGTTAGCTAAACATCTCATGAACCACTAGATTTTATAGGAGACAAATGACTTCTAAAGTTATAACAGTTTTATGGTCGATACACACAATTCATTTAACTGGAAGCAATTTCAATAGTTTATTCTTGAAAATTTCAGTACCTTCCAGAATGAGCTGTTTCAGGGCTCTGCTACTATAAGAAAATAAGCTGAAGATGTCCACGCCCACCGAATCTCCGCACAGGCTGCTATTCACCCTTTGCATGTGACATCATGCCGTTCATGGGACTGCCCACTTAGCTATTATGGATGGTAGAAAGACTGTTTACACACATTTAAACTCTGTTGAAGCTTGTCAAAACAACAGTTTGTAGCCTTTTATCGCTTTTATTTAGTTGATTTCACAGTAAAATGGTTTGAACAGGGTGAATTCTGTCAATCTGCAACTTGCTTACGTCGGTAAACAGCAGCAGAGAGAACGCAAGCTAATGTTCAAAAGCTAACATGCAACTTTTGTAATAAACACATCAAGTACAAGCCCTGTCAATCAACCACTCTCAATGAGCCCCATCTAGGTGTGCTTAACCTTCCCACAAGTGTACTGGGCTTGAACCAGTAGAAGCCAAGCTAAACTGGCAAAACCCAACTTTTGTTGTCACTTTCCTCCTCTTTCAAAACTACCGTAATTCACTGCTGACCCACCTAGGTGTGCTACTTCTTTCGATAACTGAACTGGGATTGAACTAGTTGAAGCCATGCTAAATGTTGCAAAAAACAAAAAATTCTGAGTTGCTTCATTTGTTTTTGTTTAATATGCTTTTGCTGTCCAACATTGTAGACCCACGTGATCTGGTGATGTAGGTGTAAGAAGGGTCATTAAGCTGACAAGCTCCAATGTCTGTGAGATGTTTGAAGTTGAGCCACGCTTTTCTCTGTTTGTGACCTCACAAATGGAGAAAATAGGCTTGTTTAAGGCACTTAAATCTACAAGAGCTAATCTGCAAAATAATCTAACTTTAAACATTTTTTCCATGCCTATTAACAAATTTCTAACATGGTATAGCTACAGTGGTGGGAAAACTATTTGTCCCCTTCCTGATTTCTTATTCTTTTGCTTGTTTGTCACACAAAACGTTTCTGTTCATCAAACACATTTAACCATTAGTCAAAGATAACACAAGTAAGCACGAAATGCAGTTTTGAAATGATGGTTTTTATTATTTAGGGAGAGAACAAATTTGCATTTGCAGTGGTCTAGCAGGAATGAATGCCTTGTAAGTTGTTCTCTGAGGAAAAGAAGTGCATATGCTCCTGTTTCAGGGCGCAGAAGTCAGCCAAAGGAGAAAGTAGCGGTAGACGGCAGGATTTGGGTCTTATTTCCTGATATTCAGACATCTTGCCTCTGATTGGCTAATAGCAACGTGGCTATTGATATTTGCAGTAGTCTTTAGTAGGAATGAATGCATGGGGGAAAAAGTTCCTGTTCACTTGTTTAAAGAACTAGAAGTGAGCCATGATAAGAGTTGAGACAAAGCCAGCAGGAGTCTTATTTCCTGATTTTTGAACATCTCATCTCTGATTGGCTAACAGCAATGCAACTCTACCACTGACTGTCTGCTTTGCAACATTGATGTCGTTTTGTCCACAAATAACACAAGCCTGAAAGAGTTCTGCTGTTTTGGAGTTGCTAATGCTAACAGTTAGCTTCTATTAGCTGAAACGTTCTCTGTATCCTGGACGCTAAACCAACAACAGCCTTCCCCGTCGCGAGTTAAGATAGGCGAGTACATAAATGTTAGGAGACAGTGTGACATAGAACTGTCAGGCTTTTCTGAACCGAGCGTTTTTCCGTCTATTTTCCATGCAGGAAATAGGTGCAGAAGAACATTTTCACATTCAGCCTGCATGTTAAACTCAAAAGTGTTGGATCTTTTTCAAAGACAATAAGTAAAAAATTGTTTCTCAGTGAACTTGGTCTTTAAGACAGAATACACAATCACATAAAAAAGTTTCTTCTTACTCCATACATACATTTACTCTAAAGCAGCTGTGATTGAATAAACACATCAAGTACAAGCACTGCAAATCAAATAAGCCCTCACAGCAAAGCACTTCTTATTCTGCAACCGCAGCATTCAAGATCACAGATCAAGAAAATAAATGTCAGCTTATTTTCTGAGCAGGTGTAATAATAGAGCAGCTAGAAACCCTAGACTGGTGTCATATGATGTTATAGATCCTGAGCAAAGACACAAACCTAAAATGCATATCACCTTAAAAATGCAGATAAACAAAACATATATATAAATGTAAATATAAATTATAGTTGAGTAAAACATTGTTTACTACACTGCTATATGTAGATACTTTTCTGACACATTTATATGGTTTCAGATATGATCTGAAACCACTTTTTCTGTGACAGTAGGTTTGTCGAAATCCTAATCAAGCACATTCAGATATACAGGTGCTGGCCAGTAAATTAGAATATCATCAAAAGGTTGAAAATATTTCAGTAATTCCATTCAAAACGTGAAACTTGTACATTATATTCATGCAATGCACACAGACCAATGTATTTCCAATGTTCATTACATTTAAATTTGATATTCATAAGTGACAACTAATGAAAACTCCAAATTTGGTATCTCAAAAAATTTGAATATTCTGAAAAGGCTGAATATAGAAGACACCTGCTGCCACTCTAATCAGCTGATTTACTCAAAACACCTGCAAAGGCCTTTAAAAGGTCCCTCAGTCTTGTTTTGAAGGCACCACAATCATGGGGAAGACTTCTGACTTAACAGCTGTCCAAAAGACAATCATTGACACCTTGCACAAGGAGGGCAAGACACAAAAGGTGATTGCTAAAGAAGCTGGCTGTTCGCAGAG
This sequence comes from Nothobranchius furzeri, assembly GCF_043380555.1. Taxonomy (NCBI): domain Eukaryota; kingdom Metazoa; phylum Chordata; class Actinopteri; order Cyprinodontiformes; family Nothobranchiidae; genus Nothobranchius; species Nothobranchius furzeri. The sequence continues at coordinate 8,124,055 of NC_091744.1, read as the reverse complement.
CTCTGTGTCCAAGCACATTAACAGACAGGCGAAGGGACGGAAAAAATGTGGTAGAAAAAAGTGTACAAGCTCTAGGGATAACCGCACCCTGCAGAGAATTGTGACGACAAACCCATTCAAAAATGTGGGGGAGATCCACAAAGAGTGGACTGCAGCTGGAGTCAGCGCTTCAAGAACCACCACGAGGAGACTCATGAAAGACATGGGATTCAGGTGTCGCATTCCGTGTGTCAAGCCACTCTTGAACAAGAAACAGCGCAAGAAGCGTCTCGCTTGGGCCAAGGACAAAAAGGACTGGACTGATGCTGAGTGGTCCAAAGTTATGTTTTCTGATGAAAGCAAGTTCTGCATTTCCTTTGGAAATCAAGGACCCAGAGTCTGGAGGAAGAGCGGAGAAGCACAGAATCCACGTTGCATGAGGTCCAGTGTAAAGTTTCCACCGTCAGTGATGGTGTGGGGTGCCATGTCATCTGCCGGTGTTGGCCCACTCTGTTTCCTGAGGTCCAGGGTCAATGCAGCCGTCTACCAGGAAGTTTTAGAGCACTTCATGCTTCCTGCTGCTGACCAACTTTATGGGGATGCAGACTTCACCTTTCAACAGGACTTGGCACCTGCACACAGTGCCAAAACCACCAGCACCTGGTTCAAGGACCATGGTATCCCTGTCCTTGATTGGCCAGCAAACTCGCCTGACCTTAACCCCATAGAAAATCTATGGGGTATTGTGAAGCGGAGGATGCAATACGCTAGACCCAACAATGCAGAGGAGCTGAAGACGACTATCAGAGCAACCTGGGCTCTCATAACACCTGAGCAGTGCCACAGACTGATCGGGTCCATGCCACGCCGCATTACTGCAGTTATTGAGGCAAAAGGAGCCCCGACTAAGTATTGAGTGCTATACATGCACATTCTTTTCATGTTCATTCTTTTCAGTTGGCCAACATTAGAGAAACAAACATTTTTTCATTGGCCTTTAGAATATTCTAATTTTCTGAGATACCAGATTTGATGTTTTCATTGGTTGTCACCTATAAATATCAAAATTAAACGTAATAAACATCGGAAATACATTGGTCTGTGTGCATTGCATGAATATAATGTACAAGTTTCACGTTTTGAATGGAATTACTGAAATATTTTCAACCTTTTGATGATATTCTAATTTACTGGCCAGCACCTGTAGCATTCATGACTTTCCAAAACCTTTTATACATTTTGAATACCTTGTCTTAATAAAACAAATTAATGTCATTGCGCAGTGAATAATGTGTGGCCAAATCCATGATTAGGTCATATCAAAGACTTTAGAAATAAGACCCATGCCTCTCCGCTTGACACTCCGCATTAAGGGGTTCGATTGGGGGGGTTAAACCACCAAATAGTTCCCGAGTGCGACCGTGTCTGCAGCTCACTGCTCTCCCAGGGGATGGGTCAAATGCAGAGAAACAATTTCACAGACCAATGTGACAACTAATGGGACTTTACCTTGTAACTAAGCACCAGCAGATAGAAAAAATGGACCCTAAACTTTGGTGTTAACAGTCCCAACTTTGGCCACCACAGCACATGGACCTTACTCCGCACCAAAATGGTTATAAGTCCATTAGATTAAAATATAGTGAGCTGAAACTTGCATGGTGCTAGCCAAGAATCATTCACAGCACATACAATGATAGATTCTGCAAGATTCTGTAATATTACTGAATATTTTAGAATCAGAATCAGAATCAGAATCAGACTAATTTTATTGCCAGCGCTCCTTTCAGAGCGTAGGAACTTGACTCCACAGTACAACCTGACCAAGGTTACACACACACACACATATAGACAAGACAGATACAGGCAGACCATGGGAGCAGCCATAACGGTGCTCCTTTGTAGATGAGTAAGGGAATACATGAGGGAAGTTCAGGGAGGGAGAAAAAAGGCATTAACAGGGTTACACCAGCAGGGTGTAGCGCTCCAATGCAAAAAAAAAAAACACCCGACATGTAAGCAACAAACGTCACAGTTCACAACATGAGACCCGGTAGGTAGGGGGGTGGGGCTGGGATCCTGATTTCATCAGCGGGGGCGGCCTGTGTGGTGCTCAACCAGCTGGCTCCGCAGGTGGGAGGGAGGTCATGGGGAAGCACAGAGAGCAGTGAGTCCTTCAGCTTCATGACCTCGGTAGAGAGCACAATCTGAAGGCGGGGGGGGGGGGGGGGGTGGGGGGGGTGGATAGAGATTCACAGCATTTGTCTGCATTCCTTCCAGCGTGGGGGTTTTGCATGCAACTCCAAGGCTGCTTATGGCGTCAGATTCGATAACAGAACTTTGTTTTGGGTCAGACAGAGATAATTTTTCCTCTCTGCCTTAAGTTTGTATTGATCATTCAAGTCCTCCAGTGAAGCCAATTCAGTGATTAAACATCTCCACACCGTCCGGTGACCCTTTGTGACCCTTTCCGAGATGTTATCAATCCTGCACGCTAACACCGGTAACGCAGCCAAGACATTGTCCAGCTTGCGATTCACCTCGAGCAACGTCCCAGTCTGTGAGGTATCCACCCGGACGGTGCCGTCCATGGATGCGGGTCGCCCTCCAATCGCTCCCGTCATCCCAATTTTACGGAAAGCCAGATATCCTCCCACTCCAATCAGAAGAAATCCAACGATCATCAGGCCAAATATCCACATATCTTCGACGTCCTCAATGGACAGCTGAGAGAGACAGATGACATTCCACTTTTTCCAGGAATCGAACATGTATCCCGCTGCATGTGTCCCCTGAGGACAAGCGTGAGCCCCCTCCTCCGTCCTCATTGTAGAAAAAATCTTATCAATCGCGTTGAATGACCAATTAATTAAGTCCATATTGAAAAATAAAAAGGTGATTGCAGAGGAAATGCAGAGAAGCGCTCTGAAAGCAGACGGGACAAAAAGAGCCTTGGGAAAACACAGATAAGGGAGGAAAAGGCAGAAGCGTCTGCTCCCTGTGAGCGCCATTAATTTTGCATTTGACCAAAACAACTATAATGCCATCGGCTTGAAATCTAGCCAAAGCAAAAGGATTTAGGTCTGCATGTCTGTCTAGCAACTCCATTGCAACCTCAGAAAGGCCCAAACAGTCTTGTGTCTTGCCAATCACAGCACTCTATCGGTTTGGTGGGTGGGATGATGGAACAACTAAGACGGATGTATTTGCATCTTCTTTGACAGAGTATGGCGGACTGCCTTGCTTACTGACATCTGTAGCGGTGAGTACATCGCATTGTTTGTTGTCCAATAGCATGCAGAGACAGTTTGAAAGACAACCGTAAATTCCGCTCCATGGCTGAGATCTGTCTGAGTCGTGTCCAGACTATATATTCACCTGTAGAGGATGGCTTACCAGGCTAACAACTCCATCATTTCTAAATGTAAAATGTATAACAGTTTCTTCCTGTTTTATCTAAAACATTCATCTAACTAAGGAGGAGTTAAAGCGGGGGTGCTCAATACGTCAATCACAATCTACCAGTCGATCGCAAAGGTAGTGTGGGTGAATCTCATGAAAAATTATGTCAGCCTATCAGCTATCCTGTAACTTGATTGATATATATGGCAGCCAGTCAGTTTTTACATCACCGTTTCAAAAAGAATCCAATATAGTCTATAAAAGTGATCTAAACCAGCCACACTGTCAAAGAGGATTGGGTTCTATTTTTACTGCTAGCCACGTCAATGTCCGTAGAAAAGATAAGGCTAGACAGGAAATCACTTACACTTTCAGTACTTCAAAATAAAAGTCTATTTCAAAGATCCGACTTCTTATTTATATATATTACGTCTATACGTGTGACCCCACAAATTATTTACTCCAATCATGGTTTGAGATGAGCAGTGGTGTGTTTTTCATTGATTTAACCTGGCAGTGGAGAGGAAAAACTTTACATGAGATGTCAAATATGATATCTTTTTCTTCCGGTCATAGATCACTGCGCATGCGCAAAACGGCGCACAACAGCAGCAAAACTAGCAAGCTAGACAGCAAGTAATATTCCATTTTTAGAGCTTGGTTTTCTTCAGAAAGGTAAACTGAGTGGCCTATGTAAAAAGAAAAAAAACGTATCACTTTCATACAGAATGGGAGGAGGACTTTTTTTTTCACAAAGACATTTTCAAAGTGCGTTTGCCTCATCTGCCAGTCTGCCATTGCATTACCAAAGAAAGGAAATGTGGAGCGGCATTTTCGGACTGCTCACGGAAAATATGACACAGACTTCCCGCCGAAAAGCGAACTGAGAAAGAGAAAGGTGAAGGAACTAAAAGGCCAGTTGTCCGGACAGCAGTCATTTTTCTCACAACATACTTCAAAAGCCAAAGCCGCCACCAAAGCATCATTCCGGGTGAGTCACCTCATTATTAAAAAAAAGAAGTCCTTCCAAGACGGGGAGATGGTAAAATAGGCATTCGTTGAAGCTCATTGTTCCAAGATTTTAAAAACAAGGCAGAAATATTATCTTCGGTCAAAGCTCTCCAGCTGTCAAGAAGTACAGTTAAATGGTGCAGTGAAGACATTGTTGAGGATTTGACCCAGCAACTTTGGAAGGACATCACAGATTGTAAGTGTTTCTCAATGCAGTTGGATGAATCTACGGACGTGAGTGACACAGCCCAGATGTGCATTTTCATTCGTATGGTGTTTACTGATATTTCTGCCAAACAGGAGCTATTAACATTGCTTCCCTTGAAAGAAAAGACCCGAGGAGAGGACATATTTCAGTCGTTCAAAAACTTTATTGAGAAAACCCAGCTCCCAGTGCATAAACTAGTGTCCATCACCACGGATGGAGCACCAGCAATGGTCGGCCATTTGAATGGATTTATTGCCAAGTGCAGAGAGGATGATGCTTTTCCGAACTTCCTGAATTACCACCGCATAATCCATCAACAAGTGTTATGCGCTAAAATGCTCAACATGAAAGAGATCATGGATGTATCAACAAAGATTGCCTGTTCTCTTCGTGCCAGATAACTTCAAAGATGGCTATTCCGTGTGCATCTGGAGAAGGCTGAGTGCGACCACTCTGAGCTGTTGCTGCACACTGATGTGACATGGCTAAGCTGAGGGAAATTCCTGCAAAGATTTCGAGAGATCTGTCCAGAAATAAAGGATTTTTTTGTGAAGCTAGACATGCAGAATACAAGGAACTAAATGACAGTCAGTGGCTGTTAGACTTAGTATTTTAACTGATCTGACATACATGTTGAATGACCTTAATCTAGAGCTGCAAGGAAAAGACCAAACAGTGATCAATATGATCAGCTCAGTTAATGCTTTCAAACGAAAAATGCAACATCACTCCTCAAAACTGCAGCGCCGTGATTTGACAAACTTCCAGAACCTGGCATCAGAGCTGGAGATGCAAGGGAAGGCCAGTGTGCAGCTTGACAGTGCACGCTACTCAGAGCAGATTGACAGTAGTTTGTCAGAGTTTGACGAACGCTTTCAGCACTTTACTTTGCTCGAGCCAGTTGCTACATTCATGTGCTGTCCTTTTCGGGAAGATGCTGAGGTTGATTCACTTTCATCAAAAATTGCAACACTGTTTCACCTGAATGCTCCTCAAGTGGAAGATGAGATTTTGACATTACAAGCCGACATTCAGCTGAAGTCCAGAGCTCATGAACAGTTCTGGAACTTACTCACAGAGGTTAAGTACCCCAACATGAGGAAATGTGCTATGTTTTGACTGCATTTTTTAAGTTTTTTCTTTATTTGAATTTGAACTCAGATAATGATAATAAGTTTACGTAGTGTCACGATCTGCTCCTGCCTCCCTCCGACTGTGACTCTCCCCTGCCTCCTGATTAGTTTTTTTGGTCTCACCTGCCCCTTGTTAACCTGCCAATGTGTTCCTGATTTTCCCCTGTGTATTTATATCTCCCGTCTTGTATGTGTCAGTGTCGGATCATTGTTTGTTTGTCGTGTTGTGTCTTGTTTTCTGCCGTATCCCGTCATTAAATCCGTTTTTATTTTTATCTGTGCCTGCATTCCTGCCTCCTGGTCAGCTCCACCACACATGGTCCGCCGCCACCCTCAACATGACACGTAGTTAATTATGTTGTGTTGACTACTGACTCATGGCTATATTGGCTCATGGGGTTATGCATGTTTTGTAGTAGGGTAGATCATCTTGGTCATTTTATAAGTAGCTCGCAAGCTGAAAAGTGTGAGCACCCCTGAGTTAAAGTATCTCAGGGTCTTGTTCACAAGGGAGGGAAAGATGGAGGGAGAGATCGATAGGCGGGTTGATGCTGTGTCAGCAGTGATGCAGGCATTGTACCGGTCTGTCTGTGTAACAGTCTGTCGTGGTGAAGAGACAGCTGAGCTGTTTATGATGTCTCCTGGACAGCTCTTTAGTGAGGTTTTCTGGGCATGTCCAACAAGGAGGAGACCTAAAGGAAGACTCAGGACATGATGGAAGGACTATGTTTTTTGGATGGCCAGGGAACGCCTTGGGATTCCCCTGGAGGGAAGTCTGGGCTTGTCTGCTTAGGTTACTGGCCCCGTGACCCGACCCAGTAGCAGTTTTCGGCAAGGGCAGACCGGACGGCTGCCCCGGGTGGCATTTTTTCATGACACAAAGGGGGCGCACAATCGCTGAGTAAAAAATAAAATAAAATAAAGAAAACTGCACCGCAACATGGTTTTCCATCTGTCAGATATCACTGTATGGCCTGGAACCAGCACATTGGTGCCCCCTGCAGCTGAAGGTGCTCCTGCTCACTGAGAGGGTTCAGGCGAGCGTCGTGTGTGTGTGAAGAAGAGAACAGGGAGGGGCGTGAGGAAATTCACCTCTGGGTCTCTCCCAAATGAAACAGAGGAACACATTCTCACTCCCAGCGCATCAAAAACAAACGCTTGGTCACTGTAAGGGTAACATGTTAGCTAGCAAGATGGTAAAGGTTAGGACAGGGGTGAGGGGAAGGTTAATAACAAGAGGATAAGGTTCGGGTGCGGTACAATGAGCTTGTTTGGTGCCCCGGCTGCGGACATCCCATCGTGTCAGTTTTTTGCTGCATTGGGATCTGCAGTCAGAAAAGGGGAAACCCCCTTTTCGTACATAAGTGACGAAGAAGGGCACTTTTGTCAGGGGTGTGATACGGAGGGTGGCTAATTCCATGTAGAACCACCACTGACCCGACCCCAGATAAGCAGGTGAAAATGCACGGATGGATGAACGGACGGACCTCACTAATACGGCTGCCACAGACAGTAGCAATTGATGCTGACTCTGACTCTTCATTGTTGTTGGAGACTTCCAAGCAGATCAGACACAAGTTGTTCCTTTAAACAGATTTATTGTTGGCCTTTCGTTATTGATCTTTTCTCCGACCTTCCAAAGACCTCCTTCAAACCGTGAAACTGTGTACACAATAGTTACAATGAACTCAAATTACAAAATGTGCATAAAACAAAGACAAACAAATACCTTGTTGGCTGAATGCTTTAGGAAGGGACTCCAAATATCCTTTTAAACTTTTAATATGCTTTTTAGTCCTTTTGCAAGTCTTTTCTTTTTGCTTTGTCACCAATATCTCCAGTCAGTTTGCCAGCACCTCAACCATGTTTCTGACACAGGTGGGTCACATCACCAATTAAGGCATGGCTGGCTTGGAAGCACACTATGAGTTTCAAAATAAAAGCATAACATAAACCAGCTTGAATTTCTGAACACTGCTGCATGAAAAGAAACAGAAAAGAAATAAGAAATAAATGAAACAACAGCAACTACAGTTACAAATGTCTATGCTAACAACGGACATCACAGTGTGTTCCATTTACCTCGGAAAAAATCCAACTACATGTAACATTGTTTTTAGAAGAAGTCTGGGCCTCTCTGCTTAGGCTGCTGCCACCGCGACCTGACCCCAGATAAGAGGAGAAAAATGGATGGATTCGTCTTACTAAGCACCAGTTGTTATTGCGACATGCTGGCCTTCCTCTCTAGGCCCTAACTCACTCATTGTTCTCTACCATCCCAGTATTGATCAAACAACATTTTTTCTACTTTGTCCCTTTCTTTGTTTGTTATTATTATTATTATTTTTTGTTTTCATAATTAGATTATTGTTCATGTCGGAGTATCAGATTTCTTCAAATTCAATTCAAATTCAGAGACACTTTATTAATCCCAGAGGGAAATTAGAGTTTTAGTAGACACAATTCAGAGATCAGACATACATGGGCAAGACACATGACAAGAATTGGCGACTGTGGTCATTCGCAACTCTGAGTCGCGCTATCTTAATAGAGATCAGAGGGTTACATGAGGATTGGTTCAGGTGGAGGGAAAAAAAGGCACTCCAGAGTTACCCTCCACCGGGAGGGTGGCTTTGCTCTGCAAAAAAACACCTCAGACAGATATGCAACAGACTTCAGACATCACACATCATAAGTGTCCACTAGGTGGGGTGGTGGGTTTGGGACTATCCACACTTCAGTTCCTACAGCCACAATAAGCAGCGCATCAGCGCATGTCACCTCAGTCTGTACAGGGGAAGGCGCATTGAGGGTTGGAGTGTGAAGTGACCCTGGAACGATTCGGCGACCTTCCCGCAGTCCCGCCCAAGCTGGGATAGAAGACAGAGTTGCCATAGTGACGACACATTCCACATTTCTTCTGAGGGGAGAGTCTTCGTTGGAGCCTAGCAGGCTCAAGGGCACCAGATTCGGATTAGAAATTGTTTTGGGGCCAGACAGAGATACTTTCCTCTCTGTCTTAGAGTTCCTTGGTCCTCAGCCTCTCAAAATCCCAATAATGGACATTAATCTATCCCAGTCCGTGCTGATTCATCCATTCTGTCCTTGATGGCATCCATCTTTTGTGCCAATGAATGAATCTCGGCCAAAGTTCCAAGCTTACGATTCATCTCGACAATTTTGTGAGTCTGTGAATTTACAGCGCGGTGCAATCCATCTCTTAGCTCCGGGATCAGGCCAATATTCCTCGGCAGCTCGTTAATTTTCCAGTAAGCCAGGTAGCCTCCAAGGCCAAAAAGCAGGAAACCTGACACCAACACCACAAATATCCACAAGTCTTCAGAGTCCTCCACAGACAGCTGAGATAAACAGATCAAGTTCCGCTGTTACCAGGAGTCCATGATGTGTCCAACTGGGTCTGTCGCGGAGGGGTATCCGGGAGCCCCTTCTCCCGTTCTCATTGTTGAAAAAATGTTATCAATCGCGTTGAGTGACCAACTGACCAGGTCCATTTTAGTGATTCCAGTTTCCAGAAAAAATGCAGAAGCAGCCGTGCACCCAGCACACAGAGGCATACAAAGGGCCTTGAGGATAAGATATGGAGGAGAGGAGGGAAAAAGTGTCTGTACCCTCCAAGAGCCGGAAGAAGAAGCCTCTCAACTTTACAACACAAACACAGAAATGAAGCTAGGAGAGAAATCGCTCTTCTTTACCAACTGATTGGTGTTCATGTTTTTGTCCCTAAAAATAATTAAGCTTTTGTTGAATTTATGACACATTAAACATCGTTTACTTTTTAGACACAGGCATGAAAGAGTAAAATAACACAGCGATTCAGTAGTCTGTGCCATGTTGCTATTAAAAAAGAAAGAGACACGTTTATTTAACCAAATTTTATCTAAAGTAATGTTTCCCCATTCAAAAGGTAGAAACTGGTTAATGCAACTTTTGGTGTCATTCTCTATATGTGAGGAGAACGTTTACAAAGAGAAGGACAAAGAAGGAACAACAATGGATGCACAAGAGCAGCTAATTTTTTACGCATCAGTATTAAAAAATTCTAGAATCTGCTATTTAAAGGCAGCATGCTGCTGTTGCAACACTTTTAGAGTCCATAGAGCAACAAAAAAGACTAAGACTCAGTTCCTGGTTCACCAAAAGCTTCCAGACATGTCATTAGTTCAACTGATGCAAACCCAATGATCTAATTTACTAAGAAAATAAAACATAGGTTGAGGAGGACTGAGCATGCGCTGAAGGCCGATCATCGGACACACGGCACCGTTTGAAGCAGATGGCAGCTCGTTAACCAACTTCCACAAACAATTAAGACACATTTTTGCCCAATTTATTCACTGACAACGCAAAAAGAAAAATAAATCTAGCAAATATAACTCACTCAACCTGGAGGTAAGTGGAGAAAATTTAGAAAGTTTGCAAACATTTATTGACGAAGTTTTTGAGTTTTTTGTCATGGGACCAAAGAAATCAGCAGCTGAGACGGAAACACCTGGGACCAAGAGGAGCCGTCCCCGGGACTCGCCGAGGCCTCATCTCCCCGTAAGGATGTCTTAGATTTAGTAGAATTCATAGATAAACGGTTTATGGGATTTGAGGGGTGACTCCACTACCTCGAGGTTCTTTGCAAGCAGTTCCAGAACCTCCGAGAATCTCTAGAATTCAGCCAGGAGCAAGTGGAGCGGCTTGCGGCTGAGAACGCGTCTCTGCGGGAATCAGTTTCCTCCTTGACTGAAGGATTTGATCAGATCTCCCAGGACAATAAATCTCTAAAGGAGACAGTTCTGGATCTCCAGGCATGCAGCATGAGAGATAACCTGGTGTTTGCATGCCTCCCAGAGCAAACCGGAGGAGAAGCAAAGGATTGAAAACAAACGATCAAGAACTTTCTCCACACCCACATGAAGATACCCGAGGAAACTGTTAAAAACATCACCTTTCATCGGGTACATCACCTTGGAGGCAGGAGAACAGATAGCACAAGATCTCGTCCCATCGAGGCTAAATTTGAGCACTTCAAGCAGAAAGATCTTGTTAAATGCCGTGGGAGGGAGCTTAAAGGTAAAAACTACAGCATGAACGATCAGTTTCCTAAGGAAATTCTGGATCGCCGCAGAGTTCTCTTCCCGCTGCTCAAGAAGTTCATCCAGGATGAGAAGCGGGCTGTGATCTCCGTTGATAAACTGTTTGTTGACGGTAAGATCTACAAAGAACGAGGAGTAACAGACTGGCTTTAATAGACAAATATCAGGTACAACTTTATTATTATTAACAGCATTCACTGGGTTTGAACATGTCAGGATTTATTAGCTGCTAGATCAGTGTTTAGATATGTTCACCTGTTCCTTCACCACTTAACACCCACAACACTTTTTCTTTTCTTTCTTTTTTCCTTTTCTTAACCTTTATAATTCCTTCCTTTCCCTTTTTTATCTGCTTCTGGATCTTTACATCTGCATGGCACAATTAGCTTTTTTTTCTACACTGCAGCAACACGCAGATAACGTGCGCGCGCGCACACACACACACACACACACACACACACACACACACACACACACACACACACACACACACACACACACACACACACACACACACACACACACACACGTATAGAATCCATACGCACAGTCACACACGATAAGTAGCCTAAGGTGTTTCATTGCACAATGAAAAACACTGTTGGGCTTGTCTTATTATTATTATTATTATTATTATTATTATTATTATTATCATTATTATTATTATTATTATTATTATTATTATTTATACTTTTTTATTATTATCAGCATTAATATTATGATATTAATAAAGTTAAAATATGATCATAATATAATATCGCTACTATTATTTATTATTTTTAATATTGCAAATGATAATAATGATTATAATGATACCCTTTTTTTACTCTATTATTTACTATCAGATTCATGTATGCGTTTAATTACTTATTTTATCTCATACACATGAAGGCGTCATATTCTAGCTACTTACACACACATCTATGAGTGCACTAAGGTTTGTCTCATGGAATGTACATGGAGCTGGCTCCAGAGAGAAGAGATAAAAAATTTTTGATCAGTTAAAGAGAGTGCAAGCAGACGTAATATTATTACAAGAGACCCATAGATCTGCCACATATGCAGATGAACTTAAAACATCTGAGATTCCCAGCATGTTCTCTGCGTGTTATAACTCTAGGCAAAGAGGTGTAGCTATGTTAATACACAAAAACATCAATTTCACAGTATTGGACAGTTTCAGATCCAGAAGGTAGATTTATAATACTAAAAATATCTATACAGAACCAAAGCTTATGTATAGCCAGCATATACTGTCCAAATATTGATGACCCTTCATTCTTTCATAATTTTTTCTCTGTACTCTCCGAACACTTGGACTGTCCACTTATACTTGGAGGTGATTTTAATTTTTGGATGGATACTTTAACAAACAGGCTCAGTACAGCATGGACTCAGCGCAATTGGCAATCCACTAACGTAGTTTAACAGTGTATGAGTGATTATTGGCTTTGTGATGCATGGCAATCTCTTCATCCTAACCATAGAGAGTATACTTTTTTTTCACACGTCCATCACTCTCAGTCACGTCTGGATTATGTTTTAGTCAGCAGCTCATTGTTGGCTGACATTTCAGACACTGAGACTCATCCTATTGTTGTCAGCGACCATGCTCCGGTTTCATTAACTGGTAAATAAGAAGACAATCCCACCAAGTAAAAACTGGAGGTTCAAATCATCACTGCTTAAAGATTAAGGTTTTACAGAATTTTTGAAAAAGGAGTGGGCTTTATATTTAGAACATAATGACCTGCCTGGAACATCAGCAACTGTTCTCTGGGAGGCAGGGAAAGCAGTGAAGAGAGGTAAAATAATCTCTTTCTCATCACATAAGAAAAAAACAAAAAACAAACGTATTCAGGAGTTGAAATAAATCATCAAGTCTTTAGAGACATCCACAGAAGAAGCGTTACTGAGCAAATTACGTAAAGCTAAATTAGAACTTCATGGAATTATTGACAAAAAGACACAATTTTTAGCACAAAGACTACGAATAGAAAACTTTGAACATAGTAATAAATCAGGTAAGTTTTTAGCTAACCAGTTAAAAATAAATAAAGAGAAAACTACCATATTTGCTGTGAAAGACTCAACTGGGAATATAGTTTATGATCCTAAAAGAATAAACAACACTTTCAGAGACTTTTACCAAACTTTGTACTCACCACAGATAAACCCATCAGAACCCATCAGATAACGAGATCAATGAGTTCCTTGACAGGATAACACTTCCTAAATTATCAGACAGCCAAGCTACAGTCCTGGGGCCTCATTTATCAAGCTTGCTTACGCACACAACGGGGCCGGAAAACTGCGTAAGCAACTTTCCACGCAAGGAAACTTATAGTTGTGCACATTTTCCGCTAAGGACCTGGCTTACGCACATTTTGGACGTGGAGAGCACCTGCAGTGCTGCTGCTGAGAAGGATAAAATTATGAAATCCTGCAGTGTTGTCACTTGTACTGCTTCGTTTTCACACAGAACAAGACCCCCCACACGCACACACACACATGCGCGCACCTCACACACACGCGCGCACACACACAGCCTGAAACACAGAATACGGAATGCAGAATATCAGCAGGGGGACAGATTGAGACAGTATGTGTCCTGTCACTGTGACCTGATTTATTATCCACCCTGGCTACTTATTCAAGGGAGATCTCCGTTTGGGTGACTGGTTAGCGCGCCTGACTTTCACTCAAGAGTCTCGGGATTGAATACCAATCGGACCATTTTTTATATCCGCCACAGATCTCTCTGAAGAACTCACAACATTGACGGCTTAAGCAACGCTGTGCCACTCCGTGAATTTTCATTATTTGTTTTGCAAAAGCACTTCCTTTCAGTTTTCCACTTCACCCACAAGTACCTCAATTTCTGCTTCTGTGAAATTGCGCTTCCTTGATCTACGGATCATCCATCTATCCATCTATCCAGACAGACAGACAGACAGATGGACAGGTTAGGATGGGGGTGAGGGGAAGGTTAAATTGCAAGACGGTAAAGGTCACAATTTGGTTAAATGTCCATTTTACTGCGGGCGTCAGTACCGACGCTCTGGCACAGGGCGTTGCCTCCCGATGCGCAGGGGCTCGTCACCTGCTGTCTTTTCCGAGGACTGCATCTTGTCGCTCATTATCACGTGACAGCGACTAGTTGATGACAGGCATAAAAAGTCACTACAGAGCAGTGAAGTCGACTAGTCGACTAGTTCATACAACCCCTAGTCACCAGCATTCAGACATTAATTCTGTTTGCTTCAGAGCCAGACAGGACACGGGGAGGGGTTGAAAAAAAAAGAAAAACAAAAGAAAAGAAAACATAAGAGCCACACATACAATACTGGCTATTTCACTACAAACTGTTTTGTTAAAATGTTTCTAAATGAGTTTCTGCCATCTGGATGTGATCTACCTTCGTGCTTCTTTTTCTGATGTTAGTATAGTTTTATATCCTCCTTTCCTTTTTTCCCCGTCTGACAGAAAACTGCTGCAGGAAAGAGTCGTCACTGCCTGAGTTGTTGCCTTTTTGTTTATTGCTGAGACAGGAGCGGGGCAGTATAACAAATGCTGCAGAGAAACACACACACACACACACACACACACACACACACACACACACACACACACACACACACACACACACACACACACACACACACACACACACACACACACACACACACACACACACACACACACACACACACACACACACACTAATGGAGCTGCAGCAGCACTTGCTGTTTATCCCACACAGTCCACTCACTCTCTCTCTTGGTTTCATGCATTTGTTCACATTGTTGTTTTTCCTTTGCACATTTTCCTCTCTCATATAATTTATTATACTGTTTACATTTTTAAACCAGTATTTTTTTCTGGTCCATTTTTTCTCACTTTCCCTTCATCTCCCTGGTCAGGTTTTTGTAATGCTGATGCAGCTCACTGAGAACAGCAGCAAATCTGGGCTAAAGCAGCAGCAGGAGGCGGGAACTTTGGATGGATTATAAATGACAAATAAACCCAACTGCAATAAAAACAATAAATTTGATTTTAATATAACAGCAAACACTAATGAGGTTATCTATACTAAAGCTTAGTGATAAAAGAAAACTCGCAGGTAAAGTGATGTGGAATTCTTTATTAGTGATCCAACATCACAATTTAAAACATTAAACATGGATGTGATTTTCACATTTCAGTTATTGAATCTCCTCTGACTGTGAGGTGTGATGGGAGTGAACATGAGGGCGAGGTGAAGAGGTCTGCTGCAGGCTAATAACATAAATAACACTAAACACAAACTTATAGCAGAACAAATCCCAAGCTATGTCGAAGAAGAAGAAGAAGCAGAAGAAGCAGAAGCAGAGGCAGAAGCAGAAGCAGAAGAAGAAGAAGAAGCAGAAGAAGCAGAAGAAGCAGAAGCAGAAGCAGAAGCAGAAGCAGAAGAAGAAGAAGAAGAAGAAGAAGAAGAAGATGATTCCATCCAGAGGGTGAAAACTTATCAAGGGTGCAAAAGTGGTGTGGTCACCTTCTACACTTGAGAATTGGGACACCCTACACACTCGCACCCCTGGCTGGGAACTCACAACTGAAGGGTGCAAGGGTGAAAGTGTGAGTATTAGCATTAGTACCTTCAGCAGAAAGCTGCCAAATTAAGTCCTACACATGTCTGCTGCCCCCAGGTAGAGAGCGCCAATTTTATTTATTTATTTACTGTTATAGAATTACTAAAAGTAAAACTGAGTGTTAGACAACAAAAATGTAGTTTAAAATTCAAGATTATTATTAATATTACTACTAATACTGTCATTATTTTATTACTGTTTCAGGCTTCAAGGGGTTCATCGACAGGATAACCCTTCTCAGTGGTGCATGTAATGTTATGAGTGTCCACCCTGGGACCAGGAGGCCGGGGTTCAAATCCATGGTTCGGTCATACCAGACTTTTAAAAAAGGGACCCAATGCCCCCCTGCTTGAAACTCAGCTTTGACAAGTTGGATTGGGGGTTTTAACGACCAAATAGTTCCCGAGCACTAAGATGTCATTTCACCATGTGTGATGATTACCAGTGGGACTTAAACTTTAGATGATTTTAGGGTTTGGGTTTGGGTTTTTAAAATGTGTGATAAAAAACAAATATACTCAGCTGTATTCTTAAATCTCATAAAATAATTATTTAACCAGAATCACATCCATCAAAATTTTTCATAGCTAAACAAAAACATGTCTGATGCAGTTAAAGCATCCAATCGTGACGTTTGAAGGAACAAAATGAACTATAACGTGATTTTTCTCCAGGTTACAGATGCCAAACATGCTGGTGGATCCCACATCTATTTAATTAAAAACACAAGTGAGTATCTTTGTGTTGAGAGATAAGATGACTTCCTTCGTTTGTATAAGGTTGAAAATACACATGCAGAGACGCACACAGAGCTGCTAAATGGGATTAAGGAGTGTGCCTGCAGGCTCTGGCAGGGAGGCTGCACGTCACTCCTGCTGAGCCAGATTAGACTGAGCTTCACTTCCACCTTACATGTCTGCTTAGAATAAAAGACCATAACACACACACACACACACACACACACACACACACACACACACACACACACACACACACACACACACACACACACTTGTCTATCCATCTTAGTGAGGACCCTCCTTTGACTTCCATTCAGTTTTTGTTCCACTCTGCCTAACCCTAACCATAACCAGTGCTGATATATTCCTAACCCTTACCTTAATTAAAACTTAATTCACATCATACCTCTAACTTGTATAGTAAGCTTCTGGTAATCTTCTAAAAAAGTGAGGAACACACACACACACACTCCTGTCTCACAATAGCATTTAGGAAAGCTCACACACCTGCTACCCTGCCCTGTGTATCAGGGCTCGTCGGAGACGCCGGTTACACTTCTGCTCGTCCATCGTCCCACTGAGGAGGACTCAGATGATGGATCCTCATCTCCTGAGGATGAACACAACATTTTGATGAGTTGTGAGGTGCTCTCAGAGAGGCGAGGGAAGTGAACAGAATCTTCCAGTCAATAAGTGATCAGTCATTTCTTCACAGGCAGGAAGGAGGAACATGCGAGAAAGAGCGTAGAGGTTAACAAGACAGAGGTTAGAATACTAGAGAGGCAACTTTGGACAGCAGAACAGAGAAGAAAGGAGAGAATAAAGGAAGGATGAGCAGACAGATGAGTGGAGCTCCATCCCAGTATGAGAAACGTGGCTGTCTGAGCTGCTGGGTGTTTGTGGAGTCCCACTCCTTCCTGCTCTGCTTCACCATCCATATTTAATGAGACCTTTACAAAGCCCTGAGAAAAGAGATGCTGAGAACTCTTCTTTCCTCCCACTGCTGCCTCCATGAAAACTTCTCCCTCCTCACAACTCTCATTTCTTCTGATTCCTGTTTTTCTTTTAAGCTGAACTATTTCCTGTCAGCCTGGAGTGTTTCAACCCTCTTCTTTATAGTAAAGCTGGACACAATTAGGTGTGTCGAGAACAGGTGATGTGCTGCCTTTACTTCCTCTTTAACAGTGAGTTTGTGTTTGACTTCAAGAGGATTTGGATGTTTTTGTCATTCGAGTTTGTGTCTTAGAGAGAACGCCTCCTGCATCAATAATGTAGCCATTTCCCAATACCGACAACTGACAGGCATATAGCACACACACACACACACACACACACACACACACACACACACACACACACACACACACACACACACACACACACACACACACACACACGCACACACACACATACGCACACACACACACAACAAAAGCAGGATCTAGAGGCACAAAACTCTGCCGTTTTTTTTTTTTTTTTTTTTTTTTTTTTACAAATGTAATAAAACTAATTGACTAAAACAATGAGAGGAGCCAGTCTAGGTGGCATGGGACGCCTCCTTGGTGAGGTTTTCTGGGCATGTCCAACCGGTAGGAGACCTAAAGGTAGACTAAGGATACGCTGGAGAGACTATTGGGCCATTCCCATCTGTACCGGGTCGGCCCGGGCCGGGTAGGCCCAGTCGGCCCCAGCCTGGCCCGGTTGATTCCACACATCCTTGCCTTAAGCCCATGTGGGCTGATTCTACCCACCAATCAGAGGCTTGCTCTAATGGAAGGTGTGAATTTGCTGTCAGCAGTGGGTGTGTTGGCCCTGGTCGGCCTGAAGCAGACCCCCTCGAGAAGAGGGCTGAGAATGAGCCTTGGTTGGCCCGGAAAAATACCAGGCCACCCAGATATGTAAACAACCTACGCTACCCGGCCCGGGCCGACCCGGTACAGGTGGGAATGGCCCAAAAGTCTCTTGGCTGGCCAGGGAACACTTTAGGGTTCCCCTGGAGGAGCTGGCCCAAGTGGCTGGAGAGAGGGAAGACTGGGCCTCCCTGCTTAGGCTGCTGCCCCCGTGACCCAACTCCAGATAAGCAGCAGAAAATGGATGGATAAAACTACAGATTTTACATTTTAACACAAACGTCCCCTCAGCTCTCCATATATGAATCAGTCATGAATAAACTTCACATAATATTTATAAACTTCATCTCGGAATGGTTGAAGATTAAAGATGAACCCAAAAATCATCTACATTTCGGCTTGACCTTATCTGAAGCGTGGAGATATAAAATGGGTCTTTTTGTTCTTCCTCAACAGAAAGAAAAACTAAAACGTATTTTACTTCAACTTTTCTACTAAAAAT
This sequence comes from Nothobranchius furzeri, assembly GCF_043380555.1. NCBI lineage: Eukaryota > Metazoa > Chordata > Actinopteri > Cyprinodontiformes > Nothobranchiidae > Nothobranchius > Nothobranchius furzeri. The sequence goes on along the minus strand of NC_091744.1, from coordinate 8,105,497 downwards.
GATTTCTCTGCCTTTTTTGTTGGGAAGCTCGATATAGGCTCTTTTAAGCCTGGAGCACACTGGAGGCAGACGCGCTGCGACGTGTCACGCTCGCGATTTTGAGAAGTCAAGTGGTCACACGGGACACGCTGCTGAGCGCTTCTTGGAACGTCACGCGATTGTCACAACATCACGCAGGACTTGAGAACAGAAGTGGCTATTGCTTTTACGTGATCAGACTTAGAATAGGATAGACTTTATTGATCCCAGAGTGGGGAAATTCACTTGTTACAGGAGCATCACCATTTAAGAGAATAATTTGAAGAAAAATAATGTAATGATTTAAATTACATGTTATTTAATGAGCCATAAGGCGTGGGATTCCATAGGAAATATAAAATCCACCTTACGGATCGGTGAGGTTATTTAAACCAGAAGATTGGATCTTTTTATTGCAGGGATTATGTAACCGCTTCGTATTCACTCAGAGACAACAGAAGAGAGAGAGTCAGGTTTAAAAGTTAAGAATTTTATTACTAACAAATTAAACTAGACTGACTTTAAAACTAAATGTATGGTGTAACTAAAGTGGATGAGACGGTGAATGGATGACGTGTGATGTTAATCAGAACCAGCAAATCCGAAGAAGCGATTTGTTCTGACGGGAACTGAAGGCGATGTCTTCGCATTAAGCTTTGGTTAGGAGGTTCATAAACACATGAGACACCATTTGCCGGTCTACATACCCTGAGCGGAAGTCCCCGTCTAGATCAGGAGGTGTAAAGGTCCAGCTTGACCTTGTGGAGCCGGAGCATGTAGAAGAAGCCACAGCAAACGACCACCCATCCTGGAATACGTCCGGGTCGCGACAATTTGTTGGCGTCTGGTGAGACCCAAGCCTGGGTCTTGATGGTTCAGCTTTTATTATGAAAGGAACTGTTGCCGCAGCTGGAATAGCAACTAATTGAATTTTTCAGCTTGTCGTTGGTTCTTTTCGGTTTAAGAGTATAGTTCAGGATTGGCCACTCTGTCACTTTCTCTGGAACGCTTTGAACTGGCATTAGAGCTGGCGTGGCATAGTTTTATACTTCGGATGTTTTGGTTTATTGTCGAATGAAAAATTACCAGACACCATCAAAACCACGCCTCCGTCAGATCTGTCAGATTCTGATTGGCTCAGTGAAAGTAATGTGTTATGTCTTTTAACGCTACGTGAAATGAGTCCTGTTGGAACATTTAAAGTCATATTTCTTATTATATTCTATAGGATCATAATAAAGTAATTAATATTTTGATTTCACAGATCGGTCACATCTTATTTATTGACTAACACTGATGGATTAGCTTTATTAAGATAAAGTTCTTTGATTAATTAAAAGAAAAAAGTTCATTCTTCATTCTTCTGTTGAGCTGAAAATAAGCAGGTTAGAAGGAATGCATAAGACCCTGAGACCATATCTCATGCAGACTAGTCTTGTGCAGAGGAGGGAAAAAACAGTCATTTCATTCCGTTACAATAACAACAAAGGTACATGCATATACACATAGGCAGTAAGCTATTATTGTAACCATCGACCGCTAAAAACCACGAATAAAAAAGAAAAAAACTTGGGTTCCAACACTATGCAGCATACTGCTAGAGACACAAACATACTATGTTTTTGAATGAGTATTGCACACATACTGAGTATTGCATTGGTGTTTTTGTGTAACAGGATGATGCCAGTGCAGCTTAAACTGAGGAGTTATGCACTCTTACTGCAGAGGGGATGAATGACCTTCGGCAGTGTGCTGTTTTACATCTAGGATGTGTCAGTCTGCCTCTGACGGAGCTGTCCATGGTCTCCAGAGTGGAATGCAGTGGGTGGGAGTTTTTTTTTCTAAAGATGGTGGTCATCTTAAATCAACATACTGTACTCATCTTAGACTTGCCTTTGTGCTTTGTGAGACTCTAATTCATTAAAAATGGGTAAGTATGCAATTTATTTGAATATTTTAAGATTAAAAGTATTTTAAAGTAAACAAAACTGCGGGCTAGGTTAGTGCCGGCGGTTAAGTTTGTGCCGTAAAGCCGTTCCGCATTGTAATGTCTGTTGTAAAGTACTCCACAATGTTGTAAACAGCTGCGGCACTTGAAGATAGGACTGGCGCCTATTTTCGGCGCGGCGCTTCTGGAACACGGTGCTCCGCTTCCCATGTACCTCACTCTCACTGTGGGCAGCAGTAGCTCAACAGGTTGAGCGGGTTGTCCAGTAATCGGAAGGTTGCAGGTTCGATCCAGACAGAGAATTCTGCTGTTGTGTCCTTGGGCAAGACATTTAACCCATTTTGCCGGCTGGTGGTGCTCAGAGGGACTGGTGGCACCTCTGTCAGGGCGCCCCAGGGCAGCTGTGGCTAAATCGTAGCTCATCACCATCAGTGTGTGAATGTGTGTGTGAATGGATGAATGATATACTGTAGTGTAAAGTGCTTTGGAGTCCTTACTCTGAGAGGTGCTATACAAGTGTGGGTCATTTATCATTAACTATAATGGCTTATATTTTAAATGACGGTGTTGGCGTGACTTCAGATGTGTCATACTGGGACATTTTGAGAGAGAAGATAAATATTATGTGTTTGGTATGTAAAAGTTGTGTCATTAAAAGACTGAAAACTGATACCAATATTTTTAGATATTACAGTTTAAAATCAGCTGATACTAATGGTAGACTGATAATTTCAAACATCCCTACTTTTATATTAATCTGAATCAAATTCTTAAAAGTCAATCAATAACTTTAACTAATTTAGCCATTGTTAAATTGCAGAAGCAAAACATCCCTCTTCAGGCTACAAGTGGCCCATGGGCCATCCTTTGGACACCCCAGATGTTTGGCTATTGGCGTCATGCTACTGATGCAGACCCATGAAAGCCACTTTAAGGTCTGGAGCATTGATTTCACTTGAGGTAAATAGCTTTTTTTCATTATTTCTCTGGTCCTGGTTGAGTTGTTCACTCTTGACAGCAGAAACAATCCAGTTAGGTGTGACCTCACGCGCACAAAGAAGCATACAAACAAAGATCTTAATGCGTTTCACCTGGTGACCTTTGGAGGAAGAGGTCTGACTGAAGTAGTGATTGTGTTAGCACACATATTTTTTTATATTCTAACAAAACCAGAAGTGGAAAATTTGCGAAACATGCTGCATCTATGATCCAACTCTTCAAAATAAAAGCAGTAGAATCTTTATTATGACCTGCGTTCACATCACCAGAGTTCTGTACTTATAAAGGTGTTGATTTTTAATAAATATGTTCCTAATATTTATTTAAATACACTCATTTATCTTCTTGACCATTTAAATCTCAGCACGGTCACGAGGAGCTGGTGAGAGGCGGGGGACAACCTGGACAAGTCTTCAGTCCCTTATTTGGGGGGCTGGGAGAGAGGTTGTATGACGTAAAGAGCGGCATTCAATGACTAGAGGAAGCCACAAATCACCGTAAAATACAGCGTTTTTTTAGCGATGGGAGTTTGGAAACGTCTATTCGAAAGCAGCATCGACGCAACTTTTTTTTTTTCTTCCATTCAGCTTCACAAGCAACCCGTCCAGTTTTACACATGCCAGTTGTTTGGCAACGTCTGCCGATGTCATTTCTCACTGAGCTACAACCAATCAATCCAAGTACATTCCCCAGTTCAGATACTCAGTTGATTACTGAAATATTTTCAGAAATGGTCCTTTCAGGGCGGCCTGGTGAAATGGTGACAGGCATAAGACACGAAAGTCCAGTAAAATTGCCCGGATAGTGGCAACGGGCCTATAGAGAAAAGTATCACAATCTCCCACAGGTATGAGGGTATGAGTTACCGTGGCTTTGCGCCGGATGTGAAAGTGGAGTGTAACAAAATAAAGGCTTTTACCAGCAAGCTCCCTTGCATTTCTTGGTTCTTTTTTGTGTTTGAAAAGAACCAAGAAATGCAAGTTGAAAAGATTCACAGAATAAACGTACAGAAGCAGCCCCCTTACAACTGGGAGCAATTCTGCCACGAAGCAGGAGCGAAGGTGTTCCACACTACTGGTCCTGCAGTCACTAAATCATGGAAGAATTGCAACACCACGCGTGATTTCAGAAGTCCACACAATAATAATCAAGGAAGACAACTGCATGTATCCAAAAAGGTCTGGTTTATTTTCGACTCTGAGGGTTTCACAAGAAACGACGTACATTTCTCTGCATGTGCCTTTTACTTTGAAAGTTTCCAAATGTTGTACACTGCTTACCTCCTCCTTGAACCGTCACCTTATCGTGGTGGAGGAGTTTGAGTGCCCTAATGATCCTAGGAGCTATGTTGTCTGGGGCACTTAGTGCCCCTGGTAGGGTCTCCCATGACAAATTGGTCTTAGGTGAAGGGTGAGACAAAGAACGGTTCGAAGGATCTTTCATGGCGGTTAAAACGAAGAGTCGGAGTACCCGGCCCGGAGGGTTACCGGGGTCCCACCCTGGAGCCAGGCCTGGGGTTGGGGCCCGTGAGCGAGCGCCTGGTGGCCGGGCTTTCGCCCATGGGGCCCGGCCGGGCCCAGCCCGAACCGGATACATGGGCTCGTCCAACTGTGGACCCACCACCCGCAGGAGGAACATGAAGGGTCCGGTGCAATGCGAATCGGGTGGCAGACCAAGGCGGGAGCCTTGGCGGTCCAATCCCCGGACAAGAAAACTAGTTTTTGGGACATGGAACGTCACCTCGCTGGCGGGGAAGGAGCCGGAGCTTGTGGCAGAGGTTGAGCGGTACCGGCTAGATATAGTCGGACTCACCTCGACACATTGCATTGGCTCTGGAACCCGAGACCTGGAGAGGGGTTGGACACTCTACTTTGCTGGAGTTGCTCCGGGTGAGAGGCGGAGGGCTGGGGTTGGCTTTTTGTTAGCCCCGAGACTCTCTGCCTGTGTGTTGGGGTTTACCCCGGGGGACAAGAGGGTAGCTTCCTTGCGCCTTCGGGTCGGGGAACGGGTCCTGACTGTTGTTTGTGCTTATGGGCCAAATATCAGTTCAGAGTACCCACCCTTTTTGGAGTCCCTGGGACGAGTGCTAGATAGTGCTCCATCAGGGGACTCCATTGTCCTGCTGGGGGACTTCAATGCTCACGTGGGCAATGACAGCTTGACCTGGAGGGGTGTGATTGGGAGGAACGGCCCACCTAATCTGAACTCGAGCGGTGTTTTGTTATTGGACTTCTGTGCAAGCCGCAGTTTGGCCATAACGAACACCATGTTCGAACATAAGGATGCCCACCGGTACACTTGGTACCAGGGCAGCCTAGGTCACAGGTCGATGATAGATTTTGTAGTCGTATCATCTGACCTGCGGCCGTATGTTTTGGACACCCGAGTGAAGAGAGGGGCGGAGCTGTCAACTGATCACCACCTGGTGGTGAGTTGGATCAGATGGCAAGGGAACATGCCGCGTAGACCTGGCAGACCCAAACGCATAGTGAGGGTCTGCTGGGAACGCCTGGCAGAAGAACCTGTCAAGACGGTCTTCAACTCCCACCTCCGGCAGAGCTTTGACCACGTCCCGAGAGCAGTGGGGGACATTGAGTCCGAGTGGGCCTTGTTCCACTCTGCGATTGTCGAGGCGGCTGTTGCTAGCAGTGGTCGTAAGGTGGCCGGTGCCAGTCGTGGTGGCAACCCCCGTACCCGCTGGTGGACACCAGAGGTTCGGGGAGCCGTCAGGCTGAAGAAGGAGGCCTACAGGGCGTGGCTGGTCTGTGGGTCTCCGGAGGCAGCAGACAGGTACCGGATAGCCAAGCGGGGTGCAGCAGTGGCAGTTGCCGAGGCAAAATCTCGGGCGTGGGAGGAGTTTGGTGAGGCCATGGAGAAAGACTATCGATCGGCTCCAAAGAGGTTCTGGCAAACTGTCCGGCGCCTCAGGAGAGGAAGGCAGCAACTCGCTCACACTGTTTACAGTGGGGATGGGGAGCTGCTGACGTCAACTGAGGCTATAGTCGGACGGTGGAAGGAATACTTTGAGGAGCTCCTCAATCCACCAATGCGCATTCCGAGGAGGAACCAGAGCTGGGAGGCCTGGGGATGGACTGTCCGATCTCGGGGGCAGAAGTTGCTGAGGTAGTCAAACAACTACACAGCGGCGGAGCCCCGGGGGCGGATGAGGTTCGTCCTGGGTATCTCAAGGCTATGGATGTTGTAGGGCTGTCATGGTTGACACGTCTCTACAACATTGCGTGGTCATCGGGGGCAGTTCCTAGGGAGTGGCAGACCGGGGTGGTGGTCCCCATCTTTAAGAAGGGTGACCTGAGGGTGTGTTCCAACTATAGGGGGATCACACTCCTCAGCCTCCCTGGAAAGGTCTACGCAAAGGTACTGGAGAGGAGGGTCCGATCGATAGTTGAATCTCAGATAGAGGAGGAGCAATGTGGTTTTCGTCCTGGCCGTGGAACTGTGGACCAGCTCTATACCCTTGCAAGGGTGATGGAGGGGGCATGGGAGTTTGCCCAACCAATCCACATGTGCTTTGTGGATTTGGAGAAGGCTTATGACCGTGTCCCCAGGGGCACCCTGTGGGGGACGCTCCAGGAGTATGGGGTGGGTGGCTTTCTGTTAAGGGCCATTCAGTCCCTTTACCAGAGGAGCGTGAGTTTGGTCCGCATAGCCGGTAGTAAGTCAGACCTTTTCCCAGTGAGGGTTGGACTCCGCCAGGGCTGCCCTTTGTCACCGGTTCTGTTCATCACTTTTATGGACAGAATTTCTAGACGCAGCCGTGGTGTGGAGTGTGTCGAGTTTGGTGGCAGGAGAATCTCGTCTCTGCTTTTTGCGGATGATGTAGTCCTCCTAGCTTCATCCAGCTCTGACCTTCAGCTCTTGCTGGGTAGGTTCGCGGCCGAATGTGAAGCGGCTGGGATGAGGATCAGCACCTCCAAATCTGAGACCATGGTTCTCGACCGGAAAAGGGTGGCTTGCCACCTCCGGGTCGGGGGAGAGGTCCTACCTCAAGTGGAGGAGTTTAAGTATCACGGGGTCTTGTTCACGAGTGAGGGTAGGAGGGATCGGGAGATTGACAGGCGGATTGGTTCGGCGTCTGCAGTGATGCGGACGCTGAGCCGATCTGTCGTGGGGAAGAGGGAGCTGAGCCAGAAAGCCAGGCTCTCGATTTACCGGTCGATCTACGTCCCAATCCTCACCTATGGTCATGAGCTTTGGGTAATGACCGAAAGAACGAGATCGCGGATACAAGCGGCCGAAATGAGTTTCCTCCATAGGGTGGCCGGGCTCAGCCTTAGAGATAGGGTGAGGAGCTCGGACATTCGGGAGGGACTCGGAGTAGAACCGCTGCTCCTCCGGATCGAAAGGAGCCAGTTGAGGTGGTTTGGGCATCTGGTCAGGATGCCTCCTGGATGCCTCCCCGGGGAGGTGTTTCGGGCATGTCCTGCCGGCAGAAGGCCCCCGGGTCGACCCAGGACACGTTGGAGAGGTTACATCTCCAATCTGGTCCGGGAACGCCTTGGGGTCCTGCCGGAGGAGCTGGTGGACAAGGCCGGGGAGAGGAAGGCCTGGAGCTCCCTAATTGGTATGCTGCCCCCGCGACCCGGACCCGGATAAGCAGAGGAAGACGAAGACGAAGACGAAGTACACTGCTTACATATTCAACTTCTTGTCTGGCCCAATTTAAATTGCAGAGTTTGATGTATTTTGGAAGCATAGAGCGTAAAAAATACAAACACGATGATAGCCTCCCTTTGCTTCTGGGATGCGTCCAAAACGTTACATTTTAGAAGAACCTGTTAACTATAATGGCGGCTAATTGTAGAAGAGTACGTTTGGTGGCCGTTTCATGATGCTTTCATGTCTGTTGGAAAGCCAGAGTTAAGCCCCCTTCAGACAGGCCATGAAAAATGGAAAAGTTCCGGACTCTGTCCGTAAGACCTTTGTGTCTGAATACAAACATCCGGATAACGTGTTCCGGAATTTAACCGGACGAAGCCCCTAGTAACAGGTACGGACTTGTTACGGACAGGGTGGCTGCTTCAGACTGGTGAGGTAGAGTTCCGGACAAGGGTGAGGGGGAGGAGGAGGGGACTGGGGGATGCTGTGCACACCTAGATAGCTCAGTCCTGTAGCATGCGGCGAACCACGGCAGCTCGCCTCCTACGGTACCGCCTAGACGCGCGACGGAGCGCTTCACACCGCTTCAGTGATTCCTTTAACCATTGAGCTTCATCATCCAGGTCTCTTATGCGTCTTCATGTGCGCAGAATTATGCTTAAGCGCCCCGTGATTTTTATCTTGAGAGGCGCTATAGAAATTATATTTTCTTCTTCTTCTTCTTAACATAAGTCTTAACATAATTTCTCCAAACTAAAGTTGTTTCTGCATGCTGCTGCCACCCAGTTGACCCAAAGAATCTGTTATGGCTTGGTTTTAGCACCCCCTAGTGCTCGTTTAGTCAAACACAAGTGAAACGTATATCTGTGCGTTTGTAATTTTACCTTCTTAATCTAACAGCTGAAAGACCTTCCCAGCCTTCATTAGTTTCTATTGGAGTGATTCATCACTAAGTCAAACAAAGCAGCTGTGTTCAACGACCTGGAAGCAGAACCCTGCACCAGGCATGTCAGCTCCACTTTCACTAATGGGCCATGTCCATCTGTACCGGGTCGGCCCGGGCCGGGTAGCGTAGGTTGTTTACATAGCTGGGTGGCCTGGTATTTTTCCGGGCCAACCAAGGCTCATTCTCAGCCCTCTTCTCGAGGGGGTCTGCTTCAGGCCGACCAGGGCCAACACACCCACTGCTGACAGCAAATTCACACCTTCCATTAGAGCAAGCCTCTGATTGGTGGGTAGAATCAGCCCACAAGGGCTTAAGGCAAGGATGTGTGGAATCAACCGGGCCAGGCTGGGGCCGACTGGGGCTACCCGGCCCGGGCCGACTCGGTACAGATGGGAATGGCCCATAAGTCCAACAAGTGGCGGCCCGCCACTCTGAAGTTGCAAGTGTGATATTTTGGCCACAGGGGGCCGTGGGGGTCTGAGTGACATTTCATTAACCATGTAAACAGTCATTTTAGCACATAGTGGTTCAAGAAAATGATTTAAAAATAAGTACAAGTTGCCTTTAAGTTGCAGAAACGAAAAGGATTTCTTGAAAAACATTTGGAGTTAAAAACCTACAAGTGACCTCATCTACATTTAAAATGATCAATGCAATTACTTAAAAATATTCATTAAAATCCTAAACTGTTCCGAGCAGCCAGTTGAGTCTGAATGAAATAAAAGCATAAATTACTTTATCAAATTAGCAAATGGAGAAAAAGCCTATGTCCTAAGCTGATGGAAGCTGGATCTGAAAACAATATTTATTGTTCATTACATCTAGATGCATTTCACTAGAAACTAAAAGATGAAAAAGTAGATATTATGAAATAGAATAAGCCCAGAATCACAGAAAAACAACCTAACAGTTGAGTACTTGCCAATACCGAGTTCTTGTGAAGGCCACTGACTTGAGTCATGGTTCAGATTTACAAGTTTGTTTCACTATGTAAAAAAACACATTATTTGGTCTCTCATCCAATCATAACATGAGCAGTGTCATGTTGGAACTCAACATCATGCTACATAAAAAGGGACAGGTTCTGTGGTATCAGAGTACTTTTACAAGTACTCAGCCATAACAGGACGATGCCTAAAGCTGGTATCGGTGCATCCTTCAAATAAAATGTTTAATAGTTTTATGTATTTGTCCAAACAACTAAGGTTTGGATTTCAAAAAAGGCTTCTAAATATAGAAAAGCTGCAATTCGGGTGTAAAAATCTCATTTACTGTAAATAATCTGAGTTTTACAACTATTTTAATTGTTAACCGAGGAAGCTTTTTCTATTGTTACCATCAGTTTGAGATGTTCAGAATCCAACCAGCAGCTTTCACTTGAGAATCTTTCAGATAAAAGCTAAAGTCAGAATTGATGTATGGCCTCTGATGAGGGAGCAGCGCTGAAAGCGCTTTAAGTGCTATTTCTGCTGCTGTCAGGACACACTTTAATCAGACGTTTGAGTCTGAAGCCAAACTTGGCCGAAAGTGTCGTCTACTCAGTAAAGGAGATTATGGCTTGACCTAAACCCTGTGAGACAAGTTGATCCTGAGGTTATCAGTCATTATACTGTAAAGAGTGAGGGGAAGCTTAGGGTTTCTGTCCTGTGAAAGGGCCGGTTCTTTGGTGTTTGAAACACGCTGAGACTTTTTATAAAAGGAGTTATTGTTCAGGTTAAGTGATTAAAATTAGGTTAGATTAATTCTCTGATGTTAGGCAACTGGAGGGTTGAAGGCACTAAAGCAGAGATGCACAGATTCTGGTTCTGAGAGAAGAAACTGTTTCCATTTCTTTCAAATGATCAGAGTACAAAGCAGCCATTTTCTGAATCGCCTTCTCAGTAGGGTTGATGGGCGCCGGTGTCTCGGTCATCCTGCAAGAGGTGGCAGACACCCTGGACAGATCTCCACACCAGTGGCGGCTGGCCAGTAGAGGGCGATAGGGCGCCGCCCTCCCAGTTTCCCCACTGTTTTTAATTTTTATTTTAAAAAAATAAATAAACAAAATTAACAATAATCACATATTCTAAGTTAATTGTGTGTTTTGTAACAAAAATAAATCATATATATATATATATATATATATATATATATATATATATATATATATATGTATATATATATATATATATGTATATATATATATATATGTTGGTCTCTGCCGGTCTCTGCCGAGCGGTGGAGGCTGTGTGCTGTTTTTCAATCGCCCAAACAGGACGAGACCAGCTGTCCAATTGCTGACAAGAAAATCAAAGGGTAGGAATGGGAATGTATCCAATCAGCGTCGACGTTGTTTCAGAACGTTTCAGAAGCATGATGGGCGATAGAGCTACCGCCAAGGCTTTCGTTGGTGTTCGGTAGAACTCGGAGAGTCTCGACTCCAGCACGTTTTTGGTCGTGACTCGTGACGCGCATGGAGCAGACGCAGACATGGACGCCAGTGACTACAACCAGCACGGATACCGGATCTCAGCAGCCACTGAATTCAGTTCGGTCTCTTCTCCAGTATCCGTTCGAGAGGAGAACTATGGTGGAAAAACTTAATGTCAAAGAGCTTGGACCAGATCAGCCCGACGTAAAGATAAGCCAGCAGGAGAAGGAGAGAGGTAAACTGTACACACGACGCTTCTCCCAAAATTGGTACACCAGGAAGCAGTGGCTAGCTGGATGCAATCACGCTAATGCGTTATTTTGCTTTCTGTGTTTGTTATTCAAAACGGCTGGGATCCACAGAAGGTGGATGTGGAACTTGTGTCTCATTGGGGACTCCATTCATTCTCTGACTGAGGAATGCAGCGCATCAGTGCAGCAGCAGCCAACAAAGAAACGGAGGACGTTTGGACAGGGAGAACAGCAGCTGGGTGCAGAGGTAAGCTGTACATTACATTTCTGTAAACAAGACAATCAGAATCAGAAATCCTTGGTTGTCCCACAAACCGGGACATTTGTTTAATAACATGTTTAATGTGCAATAACTGTAAAAACTAATTTCAACACACATACCTATTTTACATATTTAATCATGTAAATGTGTATTTCAAGTAAATTTGTACATCAATCTGATTCCATTTTACTTGTTACACTTCTGCTGCAGCAAACAAATTTCCCAGCTTTTGGGACAATAAAACATTTCTGATTCTCAATGAGGTGTTTTTACATTTGAAGTAAAAACATCTCATTGAGAACCAGAAATGTGTTATTGTCCCAAAAAGTGGGAAATATGACATTTGTAAGAGGATACTGATGACATTATTTCCTATGAAAGTGTTTCCACTTTCCATAAGTCCTAACAGTGTAAATTTCTGGCATTTTGTCTAAGTGGTGTTTACTACCATTACTGTAACAGTGACCTGTTCATAATTTTTCGTGTTCACTCAAATGTTGAAATTAAACAAAATGTTTTTGTTACTTGCCTCTTGCATTGCCTATTTACCATTTATGGTCGTGTTATTTTATGTGCAATTTAATGCAGTATTTTTCAACCTTGGTCTGCAAGGCAGTTTGCCAATAGTCAGACACACCTGGATTAATCAGTTTGTCCAATGATGTAAGACAGGAATTAAAAGAGCTGTGCTTAATTCGGGAAATAGTGAAGTTGTGCACAAAGCTCAGAAAGCACAAGTTTGTTTAAAAATAAAATAGCACAGCCCCACCAAAAATATTTTTCACCAGCCGCCACTGCTCCACACCATTGCAGACACACACACAGACAACCAATCACAAACCCACTCACACCAATGTAAGGCATAGTCCACCTTTTGGAGCTTCTGGTCATGTTATAGTGTTATTTCCTCATGTAAAACCCAGCCAAAGCATTTTTTTTTTCACGCATGCATTCGGGAAAACCACCCAATGGATAGGTCATGGTGATGAGTACAACCAAAATACTATCCTCTAACTAAATGGTTTTACAGGTTGGTGCGTGAGAGTCATGGGCATAGGGGCAATAATAAAGGCCTGCCATCTCAGTCTCCTCTTCTACGTTTGAGTGGTGTGTGTGTGTGGGTGTCGGTAATCACTAAGTGTGTCACTTCAGCGACCAGGCCAGCGGGAAATTTCCTGGTGCTACAGGTACTGATCATCACTGGAGCTGCTAAATTCAAGGCAGGAAAGGCAAAAATGGCTTCAGCTTAGTCCGTTTTACTGATACTTGCTTTGATAGAAGCTGAGAGTCAGTCACAAGTTCTTTATTGAGATCAGGGGAGGAAGCTCGAGTGAAAATGTGTATCAAAACATCAACATCGATATCAGCCGATGTTAGTCATTTTTTAACATAATGGCATCGGTCCATTGAGTGAAACTGCAGCCGATATTAACAAGCAATTTTTTCTACATCTGGTTTCTGTTTGTGTATCTGTTTCAGAGGGTGTGTGTGTGGTGGTGGTGGTGGTGGTGGTGGGGGGGGGGGGGGGGGGGGGGGTATGTATAATTGTTTGGTCTTATGACAGTGATGGTAATCATCTCAGAGATGGTAATGTGTGAGTTGTGTGTATATAATAATGTAAATACACACAGACTCACACATGCACGTATATATAAATAAAGATCTAGTTTGCACTTTATAGGAATAAATAGAATACAATAGACTTTATTTATCCCACTGTGGGATCAAGATATTAAAAAATGTTGCTAACATATTTTTCTGTCTATACAAAATCTGCTGATTTTAGAAGCATAAATGTCAGCATGTGGCATCAGCAAATATCTGTTATCGGCCATAACAGCGATACTAATATTGAATATCGGTATCGGCCCAATATTTCAGATTGGTCCATCCCCACTGTAGATCAGTCATCTTGCTTAGGTTGAAACCTGTGCCGGTGTGGCCTGACAGACCATGTTTGGTAGCACTCAGATGCAAGCCATCCTTTATATTTGAATATATGCAGAGCAAAATTATTTTTGCTTTATCAACTGACTAGACTAGATTTTAGGCTACATGTTTGGGGCACCGAGCTTCAAAAAATATACACAAAGTTTCAGTTACGGCTAACGTTGTCTTGGTGTTTTTGCACAAGACACCGTTGGGATGTTGGCACAGTGCATCTCCTCGCTATAGGTAACGTCAAGCATCATCACTGAATAGATAACACACTGCAAACAGCACTTGTGGAGGCTGAAGTGATGCAGCAGGAAAGAAAAACAGAACCTAAAGCTGCATCCGGCTGTAAGGTGAGTATGCGTGAGGTTGTGAAGTGATGCATCAGCAAACACGCACTTCACTGTTTGCACTAATATTCAGTTCATGAATTCTTCAGCAGCTGTGGAAGAGAAAAGGAGGACTCATTAGCTGTGAGAACAGCCTGGGAATGTCTGAGTGTCTACCTAATGACCCCAACTCCTTCCAAACCGAATCTAAGCTGGAAATAAATCCACCTTAACAAGCTCTTCCTCTTGGTGCTCACCCCAAGGTGGACATGCGCAGGAACATTTGTGAATTAAAGATAATTTTACACCTGAATCAGCTGCAGTGTTATAGGAAATCATAGGATATTGTTGTTTTAATTGTTTTCCAATTTAGTTCGATCTGGGCTGATAAACAGGATCATTTGTCATGATGTAAAAAATGATCAACATAATAAAGTGAGTGTGAATTAAAGCGATTTTGTTTATTTTTAAATATATAAATATTTCATCCTGGAAATAATCGTCATCAGATGCTTCGACAGCTGATGATCTATTTTTACCATTGATTCTTACAGTGTTGTTCACAACACGCTAATAAAATGTGAAGACGTTACCGAACAGCGGGTCTGCTTCGTCTAATCCCCTCCTGAGCTCAGGGCGGGCCGGCCCGGCCGTCCACAACTTCCCGAAGCCCCACAAACCAGCCGCACCTTCCCGGGACAGCGGAGAAGTCAATTAATCCACATCACCTGGAGCTGAGGCTGCACGCGGAATTAGGAAATCCCGAGGCAGATCAAAAAGGTGCGCTTGTGTTCCTCGCGCAGGTCCCCTGGGTACAGGTGAGCGCGTGATGCGGACGGGAAGTCAGCCATAAGTGCACGCAGTTTAGCGTTACTCGTTAATCTCCTCAATCAACTGTCCCGTCCTTCTGTGACGCTGCCTCCCGTTCTTATCACTGACACACATGTAGGGGCGAGCGTATTTTCATGAATTATAAAACATATGCAAATTTAGAATTAATATACGATTATTTCTGGTTTCTTGAGATCTTTTCAAAACCATAGCTTAGTGTTTTTAATTAAATAGGGTAAAAAAAAATAAACAAACACACAAAATACCCCAATTACTCTTAGACCTTAAATAGGCTTCTGGTGCCCCCTTTTGGCAGAAAGGCGTCACTACAGTGCTATAATAGGTACGTGTTCAGAGGCTAAAACTAATTCTGTCTAAAAATAACATGAAGCAGAGAAGCAAATAAAAAGACAGCATGTCCAATGATTAAATATAATTACTATTTTACGTATATTTTATATCTTTTAAAAACCAAAGAGTCCAAAATGATAGATGGCCTGTATTTGATATTGCGCCTAGAGTTCTGGAACCCCAAAGGTGGGTTACTACACAAACATGTATCAAATACCAAATAAATTATGTAGAGATTTTGTTATATTCGCATATAAAGTTGAAAAGATTAAATACAAGACATTTAAAACAATTATTGTTATAAATAATATAAGGTTGAGTAGGGGGACATTGTGATTTCAAAAGAACTTGGAGCATTAGAAAAACTATGTGAGGTCTCAGAATCATTACTGTTCTGTCAGGTGGTGAATTAATCTAATTCATTTGTTTTGTAAATATAAGTCTGTCTGCTTCAATCAGAACAACCAGTGGTGGAAGAAGTACAAGTAGTACATCATTTGATGAGCTTTGTAAAAGTACATATTAAGGGGGAAAGTAAATACTTAAGGTAAAGTGGAAGACATTTTTGATTTAAGTAAAAGTATTAAATTATGTATTTTCAAATCTACTTAAAAGTTCAAAAGTATAAATATTTAATAACATGTATTGTGGGTGGAGTAGTGTTCTGTTGGACAAGGGATGAGGGAGAAGTACGTATTAGTACTATGTTACATTAAATATAAAACAAGAGGGAGTACAACTTTATAGACTATGATTTTTGAAGGCATAAGTGACAATGATAGCAAAAATAAAACATTTATGTTCTGTCACGTTTGAGCCAGGAGAAGGTCAGGACCCAAGATGCAGAAACCCAGAACGACACAAGTGTTATATTCTGGTCTCATTCATGACAAACTCCAGAATATCTATTTCCCACCCAACGGGGTAGTAAGGTTTATTAACAAGTCTACACCAACATACAGTCTCGGCTGACACCCCATACCGGTGTGTCCTCTAAAAACGCCCGTGCAGCAACACAACACACTGCGGAACCAACCAAGCCAAACAACAATGCACATCATTACATCCCTTCTCTTTTTTTTTCTTTTTGATTTGTCCTTCTTCTTACTAAGGGAGAAACAATATGAAACACTAACAGAACACAAAAACATTCCGCTATTCGAACATATACATGTCTGCAACTGTAGTGGACATGTGTGTCCATAGAACACATAACTTTTCCCCTCAACCAATAAAGACTGTCAAGTCCTCATTATGGAACATAGTCCTTGTACCGAAGTGGTGGAACCACTTTGCGGCCAGACCGTGTCCTGATACCCCCCTGTTACCACGTCAGACTCCAATTCCAATTTTATTCATAAAGCGCATTCAACAAGGCATTACAACCAAACAAGGCGCTGTACACTAAAAATGTTAGTTAATTAAACCGGCGTTATACAATCATGTCGATCAAAGATAAAAGATAAAAAGGAAATACAACAAAATTCCCCAAAACTAACAGCTAAAAATCAATAAGACACAGGGAGAATAAAAAATTAGAAAAAACATTTTAAAAAAGAACCTCAATAGTACGGAAGTCGATATTGTGAATTCCATTTTTTAAACAATGTAGTTGTAAGTGAGGTTCATAATTATGTGGTATACGCTAGGTTGAAGTAGTGAGTTTTCATGCGTGATTTAAAAATGCTACCTGACTCGATCCGCTGCTCACGACTTTCCGACGGATCCATCACTGAGCTGCTCAGTGCCCCAGTGTCTGTCATGGCATTGTCTGGATCCATCACGCCTGCATGTCTCAGGTGCCTCCGATTCCTCCTCAGGACACTCCCAGAATCCAACCGAACCTCATAGGACCTCGGGTCAACAGTCCCAACAACCACTCCCCTGCTCCAAGTGGAGTGGCGGTCCAAAGGCTGAACCCTGACACTGTCCCCAAGCTCAAAGAGTCCATGTCACGTGCTGACCGATCATAGCACTCTTTTTGGCGCTTCTGTTTCATCTGCAACTCCCGCCGGGCAGGAATGACTTTTGGCCTTAGCAGGCTCGTCCTGGTTGGCAAAAGCGTCCGTGTTCTCCTGCTGAGCAGCCTCTGAGCTGGGCTGGTCTCAGGCCTTGTGATGGTGTGTTGCGATGGTCCAGAATCGCCAGATACGGGTCCTGCCCCGCCAGTTTTGCCTTTCGCAGCAGCCTTTTTGCTGTCTTCACCGCTGATTCGGCCTTCCCATTACTCTGAGGGTAACCTGGCGAAGATGTTTTGTGCTGAAAATTCCACAGTCGACTAAATCTCAGAAACTCACCGGACGTATACTGCGGTCAGTTATCTGAGACAACAATGTCTGGGATGCCCTGTCTGGCAAAGTGGGCCTTCAACTTCCTAATCACTGTGGTGGACTTAGTGTCCGGGAGATAGTCAATTTCCCAGAAGTTTGAATAGTAGTCCACTGTGATAAGGTAGTCCTTGTTGTCAAACATGAACAGGTCTGAGGCCACCTTAGCCCACGGTCTCGTCGGGAACTCGTGAGGAACCAAAGTCTCTTTCTGCTGTCTGTAATCTACTGACCTGCAGATGTCACACTTAGTCACATACGTCTTAATTTGTTCATTCATGCCTGGCCAATACACACACTCTCTGGCTCTCCGTAGGCAACCTTCTACACCTAGGTGTGTCGAGTGCAGTCTGGCTATGATCTGCTGTCTCATGACAGTCGGGACAACAACACGTTCACCCCTAAAGACAAGTCCATCCTGACTACTCAGTTCATCCTGGAACGAGAAGTATGGTCTGATGTCACCATCAGTGTCTCTTTTGTCAGTTGGCCACCCTCTGTGAATTGTGTCTATGAGGGTTTGTAGTGCTTTGTCCTCCTGTGTAGCAATCCTTATGCTGTTTAATCTGTCTGGTGAGATGGGTGCATGAGTGACCATGTTAATGTTCTCTATTTCCTCCTCTATGGAGCCCTGAGGTGAGCACTCTGGAAGATATGCCCTACTCAACGTGTCAGCTAATAGCATGTCTTTGCCTGGCACATACACCACATCTAAGTCATATTTCTGAATGCGCATAAGCATCCTTTGCAACCGTTTGGGTGCACTCAACAGCGGTTTCCTTACAATGGTCTCCAAAGGTTTGTGATCACTGTGTACAACCACTTTACGACCATACGTGTACTGGTGAAACTTCTCCAAACTGAAAACGACAGCCAAAAGCTCCTTCTCTATCTGGGCATAACCTTGCTCTGTACGTGTAAGAGCTCTACTCGCAAAAGCCACAGGCTTACCCTTCTGCATGAGTGCTGCACCTAATCCTTTGTCAGAAGCGTCACACTGTACTGTCAGTTCTTCCTCTGGGCAGTAGTATTTCAGGACTGGAGCCACTGCTATAGTCTCTTTCAGTATCTGGAAAGCATCGTCATGACGAGTCGTCCAATTCCACTCACTGTCTTTGTGTGTCAGTCGTCTCAGTAAGTCACAGTGATCTGACAGATGTGGGCAAAACTTTGCTAAGTAGTTCACCATCCCTAACAGTCTCTGCACTGCCTTCACATCTGTCGGCCTGGGCATCTGCTCTATGGCCCTAACCTTCTCTGGGTCTATTTTCAGACCGTTGCATGTGTAGCGTTATGGTTTATGCTCTTTTATGAAAGAGGAACCATTCTACATATTAATTTGTGATATTAATTTTATTAAATAAATAACCAAATTGTATAGTTTTAAGAAGACTCAAAGGTTGTTTTCATCGATAAACTGACGATAATATCCGTGTGTCTGTGTTTCAGTTCAATGAAGAAACCAGTTTGAAAGTTAAAAGTTTTAATTCTTCAAATTAAACTAATGATTTTTGAAATGACAAACATGGAAATAACAATCAACATTGGCAACTTTGTAGGACAATCTTTAACAGCTGATATGCTTGCTCAAATAGACCTTGTGGTGAATGTGTGAAGATTGAACATGAGGTGAGATGAATGCGTGTGTGCGTCTGATTTTGCTTCAGGAAGAAACAGGTGTCTGAGTGAAAAGTGATGGTTTGAATAAACTTAGGTTTTGTTGGAAAAGAGGCATCAAACGCTATCTGGTTGTGGACTGCCTCACCGTATTCAGGACTCCCTTTCGGATCCGGATCCCAGGAGGGTGGTACTCCAGATGACACCTCGGCTGGCAGAGGAGACGAAGGTGTGCTGGCGCTCCGGTCCAGAGATGACCTCGGTACACGTTGTTGAAGCGTTTGTAGATGCGCTTTCTTAAGTTTAATTCACTCAGAAAATCAAAGGACTCGAGGCGAGTCCGCGTTAGTTGTTGCAATTCAGCTATTCCTAGGAATAGCGTGGGGGGGGGGGGGGGGGGGGAATGAGCCGATCGGCTCTGTCCCCCCTTTTGCGTTTATTCAGGTCTTCTCTCTTTCGTTGTCCAGCACGAACTGAATCACGAACTGAAAAACTTACCAAAAGCCTTTCTCTTCTCAAAGCAAAACGTGTGCGTCAGCAAATGTGTTTTGGAGTTTACTGTGAGAGCAGATGTGTGTGTGTGAGTGTGTGTGTGTGTGAAGGTCACCACTAAAACATCCACAGAACATTATTTAATTAAGCAGTGATTCATTAGTTATTATGACTACCCAAAGCATAATAATCATTCATTTGATTAAAACACATTTATAATGAGCAAAGTGATAATACTGATCATTTAACAACTTAAAATAAAGGGAAGGAAGTTTGTTATGTTATGACTACTTTTCCATGAGAACACATCTTCTGGCGCTGCAGGTGGCAGATGTTATGGTTTCCAGCAGACTCTTGCAGACTTCATGTCTGCAAAGGTCTCTATTTGTGGGCGAAAGTTCTCAGCGACCCAGCACTTGACCCAGCCGAGTCAAATGACCTTTGGCACAGAAAACCCATATTTCCTCAGCTGATGTCCAATGTACGTAGTCTCCTTCTGTTTAAGTTTGAACTTGTCTGCGTTCTGCGTTCAACTTAATGTTTTTCTGCCTGCACCGGGACAAAAACTGTCGCAGCTTCTCGTCATGGTCCTGCACTGCTTCTGCTTCCGTGTCTCCTTGACCCGTGATCAGCACATCATCTGCAATGATGTAGATCCCTGCCAGACCATCCAAAGCTTGTGTGAGCTTTCTCTGAAACACTTCCGGAGCTGGACTTATCCCCATTGGCATCCTCAGCCATCTGTAGCGTCCAAACGGAGTCGAAAATGTTGTCAGGTAGCTCGACTCCTCCTCCAGTTTCACGTGCCAGAATCCACTTTTCACGTCGCAGACAGAGAACACTTTAGCCTTTGACAGATCTGGCAAAATGTCCTCAATGGTGGTCAATGGGAAGTGGCTCCGTTGTAGGGCTTTGTTTAAGGGTTTTGGATCTGTGCACACCCTTAAATCCCCGCTCTGCTTTTGGACCACAACCATCCCACTTATCCAGTCAGTGCTGCATTCTACCGGTGTAATGATCCCTCTGCGCTGAAGATCTTGAAGCTCCTTTTTTAACGGCTTTATCATTGCAATAGGGACACGCCGTTTTGGTAACTGTACTGGTTTCACCGCTTCATCCACTTCGAGCCGTAACTCTCCCTCCAAACAGCCATCTCCTGTGAAAACATCCGCATATTCCGCCTTAATCTGATCTATGTCCCACTCCTTGGCTGTTGGGTGTTCTGAAGTAACGATGCTGTCCAGTTTCAGGATGTTTTCATAGTGCACCTTTATGAGTTTCGTTGCTTCGCTGGCTCTCTTGCCCAGCAGTGGTACTTTACAGTCTTTGTCAACCACTTGAAGCTCCAACCGATACAGTTTCTGATTTCTCGGGTTACGTAACTTAACTTTGCACTTTCCCAATGGCTTTATCTTACTTCTGTTGTACATCATCAGCACTGTCTGTGAGTCCTCAAACTGTGTGTTCGGGCTTAGCATGTGGATTGGCATTACATTACAACTGGCCCCACAGTCGATCTGGAAATTTACCATCTCTTTGCTCATCAACATGCCTGCAAAGAGTCGGGTGTCTCACTTTATCAGTGTTGTTTGTAGTTGAATCATGCGTGTCTGCCTCTGTAACACAGAGAACGTCTTCACACTCATCACTCTCACATGCTGTCACGTTGTGTACATTCGACCTTCTTGTCTGCTCTGAACGCGCCGTGCATTTAACTGCAAAGTGGTTTTCTCTGCCACACTTTTTACATTTCTTCCTGTATGCTGGACATTTTTCCTTCTTTCTTTCATGAGTTCTGCCACAAAACTTACAGTCCACTGCGTCGCTGAACCGTGTCTGGCGCGCAGCTACACGCACAGCATGCACCTCCTCCACTGTAGCTCCCGAAATGGTTTTGCTGTTTTCCCGCGACAGCTCCGCGGCTCTGCAGAGTTGTATGCATGCATCCAGTGTAAAGTTTTTCTCCCGCAGCAGTCTCTCCCTCAAACTCGGGTTGTTAAGGCCACATACAATCCCGTCCCGAAGCAATGAGTCTCTTATTACACCAAAATTGCACGTTCTCGCCAGCAGCCGTAACTCCATCACATAGGTGTCGATTGTCTCACTGGCGCCTTGGTTTCTCATGAAGAATCGATAACGCTCCACAGTTTCATTAACGGCCGGGTTGCAATGATTATCAAACTTCTCGACAATGACCTCAACCGTCCACTGATCCCTCGCCGTGTCGCCCATTAGCGTGTCTAGCAGCTCCCTGCCGCTCACCCCAACGAGATAACAGAACAGGCTCACTTTTTTCTGTTCGTCGTCTGGGTCCATGGTCAGCTCCACATAGAGCATAAACTCGTCCCTCCAGGACTTCCATGTCCGCGATAGGTTACTGGAGTCCAATAGCAGCGTCGGCGGTGCTTTAAGGCCCTCCATGGCTCGCAGCGGTGCTAACTCACTTAGCCGCCAATAGCTCACCGCTTCGTCAGGCGTCTCCCCGGGGTCCACTCCGGCCATGCTGCTCACTCCGCTGCCACCATGTTATATTCTGGTCTCATTCACGACAAACTCCAGAATATCTATTTCCCACCCAACGGGGTAGTAAGGTTTATTAACAAGTCTACACAAACATACAGTCTCGGCTGACACCCCATACCGGTGTGTCCTCTAAAAACGCCCGTGCAGCAACACAACACACTGCGGAACCAACCAAGCCAAACAACAATGCACATCATTACAACAAGGCAGGAGCGTAGTAAAACGTTAAATCCTTTTACTAGGAGTCAATGTCCAAAAATCCAAGAAGGGGCAGGAAGCCAAGCCTAAAGTCAGTAACCCGACTGACAAAAACATAAAGCTCTTCGATGAGCAAAACCTAGAGTTTCACGAGGAGGAACAGAACAACACTGACGACAATGGACCGACAAACACTGAGAGACACAGGATTGTACACACAGGGGCTGGATAGGAAATGAGCAGCAGGTGGGGAGAGAGAACCAGAGGAGAGCCTGATGAAATCAATAAACCAAATGGGAAGGGAAAACTAAGCAGAGGAGGGGAATAAGCCATAACCTATGAGGCCTAGTACACACGTAGCCGGGATTTTTTAAAAACGAATATCCGCCCCTCCAAAAACTTGCATCCACACCACCTCATTTTAAAAAGAAACTGTCCACACGTACCCGGATAAATACGTTGCTAAGGACATGCCAGACCTGTAGGCAGCAGTACTTCCCCCGTTCTTAACCTCGTCCTTCGCCTGTGGTCTTCCGCAAGGAGCAGTAATTCTGCTTGCAAAAACAAACAAGCAAAAAGCGCTTGGACAATCGATAAAGCGAGCGCAGCTCTGAGGGCATCCATGCTGTCGGCTAGTGTAAACACAGGTCGCACACGTGATGTCAGCATTTTTTTTGTCGCGGAAAGTGACGTTGCGGACCTTAAAACTCCGGTTTTGTCCGTCCACATGCAAACCAACGTTTCCTCAGCTGTGTATGGTATTTATTTTAAATGCTTTTACTACGATTCTTAGTGGGCTTCCTAAACTTATTTTGGCGTGGCTTTTTCTGTCTTATTACTCATAGCAACAAGTAAACATCACGTAAAACGTTGCCTCGTGTTTCTGCGTGCTGCCGTTTACGTGTTTTATGATCACAGCAATTAACCGGCTAAGCTGTATTTAATTTTTAAGCAACGGTTGATCAGTTGTCAGATCACACAGATATAACCTTGCAACGGGCTGTTGCTAATGGTAACAAAAATCTCCACTAACCCTCCCGGTGACAACAGTGTTGTCCTTTGCACGAATAATCCAGATCTGGATACCGACAACAAACCCTGATCAAGTCCATCTGTATCCCTCCAGGCTTTTATATGCTCTTAGCAATGCTCCAGAGTAGGACGAGGGAAAATTAACAAGGAAATTATAAATGTCAGGGTATCTAAAATCCGGTAAGAGGTCCGCTCCGACAGCTTCTGGCGTTTCAAAACGTATCTAAGGGGCATGGTGAGGGTTGGAGATTTTTAGTCTACTTAATTTCTGACTATATAAAATTATCGCTTCGGTTTTAAAGTGTGAAGTCAACTCCGACAGAGTAAAATCCAAGCCGATCCCGGTCATTTTGTTTACCTTTTTTGCCTGCCAACATGGTGTCTACTCTCTGAGAGTCACATGATGTCCAGAGCTCTGTACTGTTAATCTGACAATTTAATAGATATTGTGCTAAAATCTGGAGTGTCGTAGCTGAACATCATCCTCGTCACACACTCAGCTAACCCAACCCGTCTCTTTTATTTCATGCAACAAACACCAACATAGCCACAACCCTCTAGCTTTTGCAGACATTGAACTAAAACAGCTGGGTCAATCAAAACACACAGATCAGTGTTAACAGGTTGCACAAAATCCTGTAGTGTTGCGTGAGATGGCACAAAACGGCTGCAACGCCAACATTTCTCAACACGAGAGATGATTCTAGATATCTGGCAGGATAGGCAGCCAGTGATAAAGTTTCCTTCAGGGGATGCTCGGCCCTTAATTTCATTAAACCTTCACATTTGTTTTGATGTGTTTTCTCTATTAATCTGTGATACCTTATTAATGCAAATAAGAATACGTATTTAATGGATTGGTAGTAGTTTTTTCCATGTTTATATTTATTAGCTGGCTGTTTTGAGCCTATTATGTATTTTATAATCTGCAATGATTATGTTTTATCTTGAGGTTTGCTGGATTTCCCACAAGATGTCAGTGTTGTCCAACACACAAACACAGGCTTCGAGTGCATTAATAGCTGCTGTGAGCTCTCCACGTTGCCTTTATTATTATTAATATTAATAATAATAATAATGTCATAACCACATGACTCACTGCTCCATCACTTCTTCCTCTCCAGGAAGCTGACACGCTAGTCGACTCTAATTCACCAGCGATCAGGAGAGGAAACGTGTTCTGCTCTTGCCTCGACCCTCCTGCTTTGCGGTTGGTTTGATCTCCGTCCTTGGCCATCAGCTGGTGGACAGAACGGTTTTGGGTGGGTGTGAGGGGATTTTTTTGGGCCTTTTGACGAAGCTGAGTCACAGAAATCAGCTCTGCTTTTCATCTAGAGAAGAAGTCAGAGTGCAGCCAGAGTCAGGAGTTAGATTTGACTCTGATGGAGTAAGAATAATATAACAAACATGGAGAACAGATTCAGCTCTAATCTGACAGCAGGAACAGGATCGAAACCACAAAATTCATGAAGCCTTTGAGGCGAGACACTAGAGATTATTAATTTATGACTCAAGATTAATAAAAGTTCTGTTTGTCACTTTTCACCAACACCCCGAAACACATTACTCCTCTTGATCGATGAGAAGAAGTTATAAAGGCGGTCCTACAAACAGTTGTAATAACCACGGAGCAGGGCGCATTTCTTCCCCCCGTTTCCTCTCTATAAGAAGATGAAAAGATCTTTCATGTTGTTTCCTCTTGTTGCATTATTTATCACTGTGTGGCGCTTTATTAGCTGGTTTCATCTCAGATTTTGCAGTCTGGTTTTGGGGAAGCCTTTGAAATGTGTTTCTGACTCCAAACAATCCTTTGCCTGCTTTCTCTCAATAGCTTCAGCCCCCCGCCCCATGCTAAAAAAAAGACTTTCAAAGCAAACGAGCAAGCCTCTGAAGCCAAAATCCATTCAATACTGTCCTAAGGAACAAAGATGTTGTTCTTGTTTCATGGCTGACATGAAAGAAGAATAGAGCATCCTTTTTGTCATTAGCCTTATTAGCATCATTAGTGCGGTATGGATGAAGTTCACATGGTGGCTGGGAGTTATTTGTTACCATAGAAGCAATATGAGTCCTACTTTACTTATTCCATTGGGGAAGATTATTTTGCTAATAAATTGGAGTTTTTTAAATAGAAATTTTGGATGCAACCACTAGATGGTGGAGATACTCTTAATACAAAAAGAGATAGAAACAGACGACAAAAGGAATTAACGAAACATCTTGCCAACAGGTGGAGGCTTTAAAAAAACATGTTCTTTTTCTTTTTAGAATAATAATTATTAAGTTCTTCAGATTCTGAACATTTAAAAACACCTTCGTATGAACCAGATTTATCATTTTTTATCTGGCACAAAAACTCAAACCTGTACAGGTGGATGTTGTTTTGATCGTTGGGTCTCTAAAAGTGTTTGCAGTTGACTCACATGAATGTAGAAAACTTAGGCTTTTACTTTTATGATGGTGGCAGAGGAGTTAATGCCCTCCTGAAAACCAGAGGGTTGCAGGTTCAAGCCCCATCTGTTCAAATCATGTCCTTGGGCAAAACACTTGACCCATGTTGTCAACTGGTGGTTGGAGGGACTCACTTCTGTCAGTGTGACCCAGGGCAGCTGTGGGTACTCATCTCCACCAGCGTGTGTGTGCGTGGGTGAATAACTGTTTGTGTTGTAAAGCACCTTGGGGGGCTGTAGAACCCTAGAGGACGCAACATTGCTTGCTTAATTTTACATTTGTGTACTTTTTTGTCCTAATTTCCCGTTTGGTTTGGTTTTTAACTGTGCTATCTATGTGATTATTTACCTTGTTTGCAAACTTTTTTTTTATGTGCAGCGCTTTGGTCAGCTATAATGCTGTGGTAAAAGTGCTCAACAAATAAAATGGTATGGTATGATAAATCAAAAATAGGCCATTTACTGTATTTGTTTCTGATATCAGGTCCAACAGTGGAAGCAGTACAGAAGTACAACCATTTCCTTATGTACACGGTACTGTATGTAAAGTTACACAGTCAATCTTTAACAGCAATTTCTTTGGTTGTTTAGCTTTTCAAATAAGACAAAAATAGGCATTTTTTTACTAATTAAAGCCATATTTTCATCTTGTCATTCATACATTTATAGATGTCACAATCCTAACAAAATATTTAGTTTATGAGCTGAATTTGAATTTGAAAATAAATATTTAGCTTGATAACTAAAGATGCTATTTGGAAATTAATACTTTATAAAATAAATTTGTCGCTCAATATAAAATATTTAGTTAGAAAAACTGATATTTTGCTCCATATTGAATATTCTGTTTGTTAACTATATATTTTATTTGGAACTGTGACATTTATAAAAGTACGAATGATGTGGCAAAAATCTTACTTTGAAAATGTATCTCCATTTGTTTCCTTGTTAAGAGAAGCTAAATGACCCAAAATACTGCTGTAAAACACTAACTGTGTAACTTTACAAACGGCCCCCCGTATGTATGGGTATTTGCCCCAGTACATACCTCATAAGTACCTGTATTATCTATTTCTACTGGTAAAACTAAACTCTAACAGCTAAAGACATGAAGCATAAACATTTTACAGCACAGCTAAGATGAAAAGGCTCCAGATTAAGATCTCACCAGAGGGTGTCAGTGGTCTGTTGGACGCATAAAAAGTCAACTGTTTTCTCTTTTTTTTTTTGAGCAGGGGGGCTGGATCACTTAGAGAAGGACGCTACTGTAAATTATTATGAGAACAGACTGAATAAAAGCTTAGAGCACCAGCATGACTCTGATTCAAGGGGGCCACCACATGGAGCGAGAGATGAGATGAAGGTAAAGGGAAAAAAACTGATATATTTTGGATGGCATGGGAACAGCTGGTGGTGGTGGCTGAAACCCTAAACTAAACAGTTTTCACCCCCCTCCATCTTCTTCTCCTTAACATGGTTCCTTGCATCTTTATCAGGATACCCCAACCACTCTGCGGTTGATGGAGGATAAGCCCAGCAGGCCCGTTTGAGTTTGAACTTGTCTTTTATTCATTCCATCTCTCCCAGTGCCCACACCTCCACCATGGCTGGGTTTCTCCTGGCAGGCCTTAATCTCTCCACCTAATCGGCTGCAGACGTGAGCTTTTGCCATTCCTCACAGGGTGTGCATGGGATGTGGAGCAGGTTTTCAGAGAGAGTGTAGAGGCCCTCGCTAAAACAAACGTTTGTCACGTTCGGTGTATTCAGTTGTTATCTCTGTGTAGCAGTTTATTCTGCTGCAGCCAAACGGAGGGTTGGTTTTTATTTTTGAGATTGCACACAGCAGTCAGCGTGATCTCTGTTTGGAGAATCAGGGAGAAACTTTACAGCATCAGACCTGGCAGCTAATCACCAATCAGCTGCTGGTTTGAACGAATGTCTCTTCCCTGCTGCTGACCTAGGCTATAATAAAGAAACAGCATTGTCTTTCATGTGAGGCTTACTAAAGCGGAATAAATAAGTACAATATGCTTCAGTCAGGGCCGTCATACAGAGGAAGCAGCTGGAGATGGCACCAGGCCCTGGTATTGTTTGTCCTCGGTGCCATGCTGCCATCTCTGTTAGACGTGACAGGACGACACGTTACAACACAAAACACAAAAGGGCAGTGATGGTCATTGTGTGGATGAAAATGATGGTGCATATTTTTATAATATGAAGCCAAGCTAAATAAGTTCAATTTAATTATTTTTTCCTAGAAAGCTAACATCTTGAAAAGTGTGGGAAAAGAGTTGAATCAATACATTTGTAGTGGTCTCTGGTAAGAATGAATGCCGTACTCGGGACAACAAAAGCCCAGAAACGCCCACAGCAGCAGGATTGAAAGTCTTATTTCCTAATATTTGGACATTTTGCCTCAAATTGGATAACAGCAACGCAACTCTAGCACTGACTCTGTTTGCTCTGGGACATGGTTGTTTTATCTTCACAACTAAAACAAGCCTGGAGGAGCTTCTGCCATGTAGTTGAGTTGCTAATGCTAATGGTTAGCTTCTGCTAGCCGAGACATTCTCTGCTGATTCTAGATGCTAAAACAACAACAGCCTTCCCCGTCGCGAGAGCCAGTATGGGTGAGTCCCAGTGATGCCGGTAATGCGTTACTCTAATGACCACTTTTCTCACTAACGACTAATCTAACACGTTTCTATTTCCATACCAGTAATCCAATTAAAATTACTTGTCCAAGCTACTGTACATTACTATTTTATTATATTTACAACTTTCCTGAGCAGAAGGATACTGCAGCAGCTGTCGAGCCAAGATTGGCAACCGGTTGTTGCTTTTATGTTGAGGCAGTGGGGAGTTTTATTGGCAGCTGCTGAAAGTATTTAATCAAGTAACTTGAATTCTAACTTAGTTACTTTTAATATAAAGTAATCAGTAAAGTAACGAAGTTACTTTTGGAATGAAGAATAAGTAGTCAGTAATCAGATTACTATTTCAAGGTAACTGTGGCAATGAGTCCAAGCAACGTAGGTCTTTCAGGCTTTTCTAATTCTAGAGTTTCACTGTCTATTTTCTTTTCTTCTTCTTTTTAACCGTGTCCTGTCCAGTTGTGAAGCAATCACAATTGATGTCTCCATGCCGAAGACAAGTCTCGCTGTTTTATTCTCACAGGTGGAGGGTTATAGCTTCTGCTATGATGCCACTCCTGATACCGAAACTTTATTAGAAATATTTTTGGTTGCTTAAAATACCAACGGACACGGAGACAGAAGTGTAAGAGAAAGGGGGGTGGGAGAAGGAAGAGGTGGGGGAGGGGGGTTCGCAAACATCAACATTAAATGATGAACGAGAATCTGCTTTTAGACTTGCCTAAAGAGAGAAAGAGAGATAAAAGGGGGGACACACAAAAATACAACAAGACCAAAATCTCACTGCGCCAACAACATGAGGAAATATAAAAGTTACTATTTTTGCTGAGAAGCACATGGTTATAATTCATAGTGCATTTAGTGCCAACCACAGCCACCACACAGGCGGTGTGTTGAAAAGTGTTGAAAGTCCATCCTTGTGAGAGCACCATGTGAAATCCTAGAGTTTCACCATCCATTTTCTATCAGAAGTTAACGCAGGTGACAGGTGTAGGAGACTATTTTCATTGAACATCTTAGGTGTGTTCTTGCTGTGTCGTTTTTCTAATTCCATAAATTTCCTCAGGCCTGAGTAAGTTTGCAGCCGCAAACGAAACGTAGCGGGAAAACAGGTAAACAGAACTGCTCTGTGTTTTAAAAAAGAACTACAGCATGGAGACTATTTTCATGTTCAGCCTGCATGAAC
Organism: Nothobranchius furzeri; assembly: GCF_043380555.1. Lineage (NCBI taxonomy): Eukaryota > Metazoa > Chordata > Actinopteri > Cyprinodontiformes > Nothobranchiidae > Nothobranchius > Nothobranchius furzeri. The sequence goes on along the minus strand of NC_091744.1, from coordinate 8,076,121 downwards.
AGCTCACAGTGACTGATCATAATCAGAAATAATCATTAAATGCAGTGGCGGCTGGCCAGTAGAGGGCGATAGGGCGCCGCCCTCCCAGTTTTTCCGTGTTTTTAATTTTTATTTAAAATAAATAAATAAAATTAACAATAATCACATATTCTAAGTTAATTGTGTGTTTTGTAACAAAAATAAATCATATATATATATATATATATATATATATATATATATATATATATATATTGGTCTCTGTCGGTCTCTGCCGATCTCTGCCGGAGCTGTGGAGGCTGTGTGCTGTTTTTCAATCGCCCAAACAGGACGAGACCAGCTGTCCAATTGCTGACAAGAATATCAAAGGGTAGGAATGGGAATGTATCCAATCAGCGTCGACGTTGTTTCAGAACGTTTCAGAAGCATGATGGGCGATGGAGCTACCGCCAAAGGTCTCGTTGGTGTTCGGTAGAACTCGGCAGAGTCGTTTTTGGTCGTGACGCAGATGTAACATGGACGCCGCCGGTGACTACAACCAGCACGGATACCGGATCACAGCAGCCACTGAATTCAGTTCGGTCTCTTCTCCAGTATCCGTTCGAGAGGAGAACTATGGTGGAAAAACTTAATGTCAAAGAGCTTGGGCCAGATCAGCCCGACGTAAAGATAAGCCAGCAGGAGAAGGAGAGAGGTAAACTGTACACACCAGGTTTCTCCCGAAATTGGTACACAAGTAAGGCTTGGCTAGCTGGATGCAATCACGCTAATGCGTTATTTTGCTTTCCGTGTTTGTTATTCAAAACGGCTGGGACAGATAAGGCATGGATGAGTCAGGAGTTACAGACATGAAACATTTTTCTGAGAAGGTGAAGAAACACGAGTCATCCCGGGCACACATGGACAACAACACGGTGAAGCTAGCCATGCTAGGCAGCAGAGCTAACGTTGCCATGCAGGGAACAACAGCAGCTGGGTGCAGAGGTAAGCTGTACATTACATTTCTGTGAACAAGACAATCAGAATCAGAAATCCTTGGTTGTCCCACAAACCGGGACATTTGTTTAATAACATGTTTAATGTGCAATAACTGTAAAAACTAATTTCAACACACATACTTACTATACATATTTAATCACGTAAATGTGTATTTCATGTAAATTTGTACATACATCAATCTGATTCCATTTTACTTGTTACACTTCTGCTGCAGCAAACAAATTTCCCAGCTTTTGGGACAATTAAACATTTCTGATTCTCAATTAGATGTTTTTACCTCAAATGTAAAAACATCTGATTGAGAATCAGAAATGTTTTATTGTCCCAAAAACGGGGAAATATGACATTTGTAAGAGGATACTGATGACATTATTTCCCATGAAAGTGTTTCCTATGTACTTATCTGTTGTTTTTTTTATTTATCTACTTTAAAGAGGATTAAGACTTTCCTTGAGGAACACCATGACACAGGATGGGCTGAATGCTCTTGCCATGCTCTCCATGGAAAAAAAAAACCTTGTCACAAACATTCCTGACTTCAATAAAAAGCTAATTGAGAGCTTTGCCACTCAGAAGGACAGAAGGGCAAAATTTCTGTACAAATGAGGTATCACACACACACACACACAAATGCATCCTCTTGATCTTTGTATAAAGTTGACCTTGGCACAACACTCCAGAAATATTTAACAGTGTAAATTTCTGGCATTTTGTCTAAGTGGTGTTTACTACCATTACTGTAACAGTGACCTGCTCATAATTTTTTGTGTTCACTCAAATGTTGAAATTAAACAAAATGTTTTGTTACTTGCCTCTTGCATTGCCTATTTACCATTTATGGTCGTGTTATTTTATGTGCAATTTAATGCAGTATTTTTCAACCTTGGTCTGCAAGGCAGCGTGCCAATAGTCAGACACACCTGGATTAATCAGTTTGTCCAATGATGTAAGACAGGAAATAAAAGAGCTGTGCTTAATTCAGGAAATAGTGAAGTTGCGCACAAAGCTCAGAAAGCACAAGTTTGTTTAAAAATAAAAAATAGCACAGCCCCACCAAAAATATTTTTCACCAGCCGCCACTGATTAAATGTGTTTTTTCGGTGAACGACACCTTTAAACACACTCCCTGAAAAGTCCGTGTTTCAAAAATAATTTTTGTAAAAAAAATTTAAAAAGTTTGGACTTTTTTTTTCTTCCTGCATTTTTGCTCTGAGTCAAAGTTTTGTGCTAATTCTTTCTCACTGCCAGAATTCGTTTAAGCCATTTGCAAATCCAACTTTTGGAATGAAACTCCCTTTCGTCGAGGATTAGAATGAAAGAAAGCAGGAATGGGGGACAGGGGAGGGAACGCCAGATGGATCACAGCACATGCAGCACTACTGAGCACAAACTTGAAAAGATTAGTAATAAAAACAAAATATGACTCACAAGCGAAGAAAGTGTATGTTGTTCATCATTGGCTGTAAAGTTAAACAAGTAGTGTTATTAAAGAAAAAGCATCTGTGAAGTCACAGTTTGGACAAAGAATGGTTTGGAACAGTTCATCGTAGCGTACACAGAGCTGTGTTTGGGTTCTTAGCCAGCTGGCAGAAAAGGTATGTTTTAAGTTAAAGAATGTGAATGCTTAGAGGGAAATCAGGAGCTCATTAATGTGAAGGAAGTACTTTCAGGTTCATACGCTTCAGGTGCCAGGTCAAAAGTTAAATCCACCATAGTTATTGTCATATGCAAATTATTGTCAACATTTATGGAACTGAAGCATTTTAGCCCTTTTTAACAGCTAAATGCACAAATTCCCTCTGTGTGAGTCTGGTGTCTACCATGAAGAACTTGGCTGACAAAGAGCATTTGAACTAAGCAGCAACACCACACCGCTTTGGTTTTCTGCCAAGTTTCACTAAACTGAATTTGGACCCCAAATTTGCTGATCCTGAAATGCTTGTTTGCCAAAGCTGTAATAATCCTAATTATACTGGGGTTAGGGTTATGCAAAAAGATGTTAAGGACTTAAGCATGCAAAATAGACCATTAGATCAGGAAATGAATATGAGTGTGGTTTATCTTGTCAGAAAATTGCACATTTTTCTTGTAAAACACCAGTTAAGATGAGCTGCAAGTTCCTATTAGGAAACATCCTGGATCAGTCAGACTGATGATGTGGCTGCTGTGTATGCTAGCAGTGAGCCTACACGTGCAGGCCTTATGTTTGAGAGAATGTTTGAGTTTGATGCTACATTTGAAACCTCTCCTTTCCGACACAAAGACAAAAAGAGAGAGAGGGAGACAGAGCATTCTCTCTACTTGTCCAATTCTGGCTGGGATACAAATGTCTGCAGAATGACAGAAACAGCGAAAGTTACTTCATCATAACACAAGAACTTTAATGACTTCCTTAACCAATCAGTCTGTTAGTATGCAGCAATGTTGCCCTTATGTTATGTCAGCAGTTATGTCTAACTGTTTAATCTCATTCTGTATGTTTTTATCTGATCTGTTTTTCCATTGGTGTAAAGCTAACTATGTGTGCTGCTGCCTCATGGCCAGATTGTCGTTGTTAATGAGGAGGAGCTATCAATCGATTTATCTGGTTAAATAATGGTTGAATAAATAAATAAATAAATACCCTCTGGTGGAGGATCAGAGTACTACAGGTGGTTCCAGTCATGTTTTGTGTTTTTGTTATGTACATAAAACTATAGCCCTTCTTACAAAACACACAAATTGATGGCATTATTTAGTAAAAACAGTTATAAATTTGCTGGGAGGCATCATGCTAATATTACCAGAATGGGGTACCTGTTTATGCATGAGTAAATAGATGCATTGCAATGAAGCATGTAAGAAAATATCGATACACTGAAATATCGTGATATTTTGTTTCATGACACAGAATCAATATTTAAAATCAGTGTGTCCATTTTTTTATTGAGAATTTAAATGTAAATATTTACTGTATTTCTTTTGCGTGGAGGATGGCTGCTTATACTGAGCCAGGATCCTCTGTAGGTTTCTTCCTGTTAAAAGGGAGTTTTCCTCTCCACTGCCGCTGCATGCTTGCTTAGTATGAGGATAGCTGTAAAGACACTGGCACTAGTCAGTGACTCGATGCAATCTGCTGGGTTCCTTATATAGGAAACTTTTTATTGACTGGCTTAATGAACTGACCAGTATTGGAATGTTTACTGTGTGGAGTGTCTTGAGACGACTCTTGTCGTGATTTGGCGCTGTATAATACACTTGAATTAAACTGAATTGATTTGAAATTTGCATGGTTGAATTCAAACTCCAACCGCTAGGTGGCAGCAGTTTTTACTGCCTTAGATGGAACAGTGAGATGTCGCCATAAAAATGGATGTGTGTTTTAAGCATCTAGCCTGAGTTTTTCAATTAAATTCAGTGTTTAAACTTGCAAATATCAGTTGGCTTTTAGTATCACAATAAACAGTGTTGTGCCTGAACCATTGACATATAAAATAGATGGACAAACCCTGCCCATTTCTTTTTGTGGGGAAATTTTGAAGGCGAATGGGAGGTTCCCACCACCGCCATTTTGGCCATGTCACTCGTCTCGCCAAGCCCAGACAATCCAAAAATTGGATCAGGTTACGGTTGGAACAAATAAACCAAGGTAGCTACTAGCTAACTTAGCTAACCCAAGAAGCTAAGAAGGACTTCCGGGGTAGTCCTCCTGCGTGGCCAACTGGCTTCCATGCAAGGCTGTCATGCTGGTCTTGTGCAGTTCTAATATGGACTATTAAAATGCAAGCAGAGCCTGAGGCCGCTGCAATCGGAGCCAGGTGGCCTGGCTGCTTACATGAGATCATGCTCCTCCTCAGTTGGAGATCAGTGTTATGTGCCTTGCCCCTTTTCGGCCACAAGATGGCCTCAGTAGCTTCTGCCTTGCCCGCCTCCCGGTGCCCAGCTGTTTACAATCACCGGTAATCCCTGAACAGCTGTTAAAAGCTGCTCTCCTGCCCTCAGTCTGGGAGAAGGTACAGGGAAGTGTGGGCACGAAGGTGTTCAGGCTTCTCTCTTCTCCTCGTGTGCTTGTGTGATTTGCTTAGTGGTGCTTTGGTAGTTTTGACTCTCGTTCGGTAGGATTTCTCGTAAACTTTGACTTTGGACTTAGGGCTGCAACAATGAATCGATAAATTCGATGAAAATCGATTACTAAAAGCGTTGGCAACGAATTGCGTCATCGATTCGTTGTGTCGCACAACTCTTCCAAAAGCGCCCCCCCCCCCCCCTTCCCGCCCGCCGTTGCGCACAGACCAGAGCAAGTCAGATCAGCGCGAGGGAGAGCCGCAGATCAGCGCGAGGGAGAGCCGCAGATCAGCGCGAGGGAGAGCCGGCAGATCAGCACAAGGGAGAGCCGGCAGATCAGCGCAAGGGAGAGCCGCAGATCAGCGTGAGGGAGAGCCGGTACCGGCAGATCAGCGCGAGGGAGAGCCTGCAGACTTGCGCTGCTGCGAACCGGTTCCGCATTGTTGCGCAGCGATCCAGGCAGCTGCTTCCAGCGCACGGTCCATTCTCAAAGTGGCGCAACCAAAAAACTATAATTAGCACACGATCGTTCTTGTCTGCACATGTTCTCTATTTTCTGTCTTATTTGTGCCTGAAGCGCGCTACTGCGGAGCTCATCACCTGTGCTGTGGTGATGTCACCTCATGCAGCATCGAAAACGCGCTCTGCGCTTTTCGGTCAGGAGATCTCTTTGATCTGCTCAAAAGTAACTGATGAGGTGAAAAGGTAAGAATCCAGGCAACAGATTTTCTGGAGAATTATGAGGAGATGCAGGAAAATGAGAGACAGACAGGACAGGAAAATAGTTCAATAAAAACAAGAAAACAAAGTAAAATGTAGGTAAATTTATCTCCACTACACGTTTTTACCAGTAAAAAACAATAAGTTATACACGTCATATTTATACATCTGATACAATTCAGATCACCTTCAAAACTCAGTCACACACCCAGGGCCGTTTCAAGACATTTTGGGGGCCAAGGCAAAATGCCCCCCCCCTCCATAACTGGGCTCCCCAGAAGCCTCTGTGTAATCCATACCCTCTCCAGGAGTGTTAGTAAAATCCCCTCAGACATTACTGACATGTTCTAATATTATCAGATGAAAAACTAAATTATCAGACATTCTGTCTCATCTGCTTCTTTTCTAAACTTGCAAAAAGCAACAAAACCATTTGAAAGCCACTATTTGTGGATTCTCTGAAAGTTTCCATGGAGTGTGTGACAACTTATTTTTTCATTGATCCTATCGTCTAAACTCACAGCTGAAACAAGCATCCTTGATAATCTGTGCACAGGAAGCGTACCAATGCTGTAGTAAAACAAAAGGTATAATAATTTCTTATTAATAAAACCTTGTTGCAGCACTAAAGCATAAAAATGAGATTTTGCATTAAATATGCAAAATATTTACATATGAATTGTTTTAGAGCCCTTTTATTGGCAGAATCTGATATTAATTTAGTTCTTACAAAAAATGGGTCCCAACGTGGTTTGTGTGGCGTTGCCATAGAGTGACGTCATAGGCACAGATCCCCTGTCCTCTTGTTTGGAAATGGAAATATGATCACCCTACATTAAACAAACTGTCCACCCGGGCTTTTGCGCTGCACAGAGACTGTTCGCTGCCTATGACTTTGAACGTCAGTTGAGAGTCAGTCTCATGCAGACTGACCAATGAAGAGAGGGCCTCAAGTTAAGACCCTCTCCTCATTGGTCAGTCCACACGAGGTGGGTCAAAGGTTACTCTGGGCGGGTTACGTGTTGTCAGGCATTCAAGTATTGACTATATTTACTGCATATTACAGTAAAATATTCTGTATGTGACCATATTATGGTGATCCTTAGGTCGTGATGATGGAGCCCTTGAATATTGTTGCCCAGGGTACAACAAAGTGTTAATCTGGCCCTGGTTCCGCCGTCACATTCCCGCAGAAACTGGTTGATCACACCGGGGCCAGACTACTAGCATGTGGTTTTACAACCACAATGTCCTCGGAAGCAAAAACGCTTTTAAAAGGGAGGGAGGAGTCCTAACTGTTGCTGCAGGCGTGTTGTGTGAGAGTGCAGTTATATACTGGTTAATATATTTTTGGGTTCAGTTGCTTTCATGTGGCCTAATGTGAGTCTATTTGGGATCATTGGAATGATCAGCAGCATTTCTTGATGTGACTTTATGGCAGTTGCCCAGGGTATCATCGCAAGGAGGATGGCATTCATTTACTTTTGTTTTATTTGGTATTTTTTCAGTCTTTTTTGGAAATAGTGATCAATTTTGATTAATTCACAGCCTATGTTTAGTTACATTTAAAATAAATGTCAACAGATGAGATCAAACAAAACAGATGAGAATTGCCCTTAAGCTGTTTAACTTGGACCAAGCATTTTAGGTCACAGATAGATGTAGCTTAGGGTCTCTGTCTATACACCTTATAAGACAATTTAGGTGATGGCATGTTGTTTTTCTGCTATTGAACTGTTTTCTAATAATGTTGTGTTAAATAAAGTGAAGGAAGGAGAGAAATAACGTTTCCCTAGCAGTTTTTAAAAATTTCCCCATGTAATCCGATTAATCGATTAATCGTGTCGAGACCCCGTCCGATTAATCGATTATCCAAATAATCGTTTGTTGCAGCCCTATTTGAACTGGCCCTCGACTCCGCTTTTGGATTTCCCCCGAGCGTCTCTGCTTAACAGGACGGCTCTCGTTAGTTTTGTGTATTGTGAAAAGTGAATATTTCAGTTAGTAAATTAATTAGTTCCCCTCCTCCCAGCCCTTTTGGCTTGGTGCGTTTTGTCAGCCTTTTTCCCTTTTGAATATAGCGGCTCTTTGTGTTTGTTTAATAACATCCTTTGTTGGAGACACATTTACTCTGTTATTATTAAACCTACACACAACATCGTTTACTCCCTCTTACATACAATTGTGGTCAGAAGTTTATATACACTTGTAAAAAAATATAATATAATGGCTCTACTGAGTGTCCCGTTATTTCTAAAACTCTGATTTTTCTCTGATAGAGTGATTGGAACAGATACTTCTTTGTCACAAAAACATTCATGAAGTTCGGTTCTTTAATGTCTTTATTATGGGTTAACAGAGAAAAGTGATCACATTTGCTGGGTCACAAATATACATACAGCAGTGCTAATATTTGGTTACATGTCCCTTAGCCATTTTCACTTCAATTAGGCGCTTTTGGTAGCCATCCACAAGCTTCTGGCAAGCTTCTGGTTGAATCTTTGACCACTCCTCTTCACAGAATTGGTGAAGTTCAGTTAAATTTGATGGCTTTCTGACATGGACTTGTTTCTTCAGCACTGTCCACATGTTTTCAATGGGGTTTAAGTCAGGACTTTGGGAAGGCCATTCTAAAACCTTTATTCTAGCCTGATTTAGCCATTCCTTTACCACTTTTGATGTGTGTTTGGGGTCATTGTCCTGTTGGAACACCCAACTGCACCCAAGACCCAACCTTCGTGCTGATGATTTGAGGTTATGTTGAAGAATGTGAAGGTAATCCTCCTTCTTCATTATCCCATTTACTCTCTGTAAAGCACCAGTTCCATTGGCAGCAAAACAGCCCCACAGCATAATATTCCCACCACCATGCTTGACTGTAGGCATGGTGTTCTTGGGGTTAAAGGCCTCACCTTTTCTCCTCCAAACATATTGCTGGGCATTGTGGCCAAACAGCTCGATTTTTGTTTCGTCTGACCACAGAACTTTCCTCCAGAAGGTCTTATCTTTGTCCATGTGATCAGCAGCAAACTTCAGTCGAGCCTTAAGGTGCCGCTTTTGGAGCAAGGGCTTCCTTCTTGCACGGCAGCCTCTCAGTCCATGGAGATGCAAAACACGTTTGACTGTGGACAATGACACCTGTGTTCCAGCAGCTTCTAATTCTTGGCCGATCTGCTTTTTGGTGATTCTTGGTTCACTCTTTACCATCCTGACCAATTTTCTCTCAGCAGCAGGTGATAGCTTGTGTTTTCTTCCTGATCTTGGCAGTGATGAAACAGTGCCATGCACCTTATACTTACAAACAATTGTTTGCACTGTTGCTCTTGGGACCTGCAGCTGCTTTGAAATGGCCCCAAGTGACTTTCCTGACTTGTTTAAGTCAATAATTCGCTTTTTCAGATCCATGCTGAGCTCCTTTGACTTTCCCATTGTAGCGTTTGTGGGCGTTTGTATCCAATGAGCCCTATTTACCTGGCCTAAGAGAAGTCGCCAGTTGTAGTCACTCATAATCACTCACAAGAAGTTAAGAGGCCATGCTATGAAGCTCAGTTCACTGACACGTTTCTAAGTCACCAAAATTGCTAGTTCATGTTGCTGTATGTATATTTGTGACCCAGCAAATGTGATCACTTTTCTCTGTTAACCCATAATAAAGACATTAAAGAACCAAACTTCATGAATGTTTTTTTGTGACAAAGAAGTATCTGTTCCAATCACTCTATCAGAGAAAAATCAGAGTTTTAGAAATAACAGGACACTCAGCAGAGCCATTATATTATATTTTTTACAAGTGTATGTAAACTTCTGACCATAACTGTATCTCTCCTAGCGAGCGGAGGGACGTAACAATCAGTGAGGGATTAGCTACATGCTAACTCAAGCTAATGGAATTTTTTCAAGCACTTTAGAGAAAGCAAGAGAAACACAGTAAAGCAACTCCAAAATCAGCTGTGTTTCTGTAATCTCCCTCATAGAGCTCAGGAGACAGGAGAGGCCTCTTGAAGCCTCCGTTAGCTAGTCTTGGTCAGTCAAGTTTCAGTTCCCACTCAGCCAGCCTCACCAACACGTTATATTTCAACCCATCTGTAACCAAGCAGTGTTGAGTTAAATGAACACTATTTCCCCTCATTCAACCAGTAAAATAAAATACAGAAAAATAATTTTACTTACTGATAAAACTGAAGCAGAAACTGCTTGGCTGATCTCTTAGTGCAGTCAATACCACAGCTTGCCCTCTTTGTCCATGAAATTCCATAATTAACATCCAGACACGAACACATGGAGGACATAACTAAAGTTCTGAGAGTCTGACTTCAGGAGGTGCTCCAGTTGCAATAGTCGGAAGTTGGAATTTTCGAGTATCGATTAGAAGTGTCTGGAACACACCCAGGGAAGCATCAAATCTGGAACCGCAGAGTTGCAATGGTTCTTACTTTCTTGTTTTCTTTGCTTTGTTTCTTGTAGTTCATTTGGGGCTGATTGTTGCACTTTATTTCTCAAGTTCTATAACTTATCTTTTTCTTTGGGTAAACAAGTTGGAAAATTAGAAAAGTTACTTAATTAAAAGATAACTAATGTTTAGAAGTTTTGCACTTTGAGGTACATCCTTGTTTCCTGCCTCAGCCTGGTTCCTACTACAGACTGATTATTAGTTCTTTTTTTTACAAAAGCCATTCAAACAGCAGGTTTTTACTCATGTTATTGGGAAAATGCTGTAGGGGTAAAATCTGTAGCTGGGTACGAGTGTGGACTGAACGGGTGGCAACAATTAGAAAATGCCAGAGTTCTGAGGGTGATATCTCACTGCAACATATTGTTGAAAAACAAACTATGAACTAGTTCAAAAATGTAATGATGAACTATAAGCTGAACTACTTTTTAAAATTAACTTTCCAAACACAGACAGTAAAGCTTATTGTCTCCTCTGTATTGTGATTTATGTCATATCGCCAGATTTTTGCTAACATTCACTCCTTCTTATATTCATGCATGTGCTTGTATATCTCAGAACATGCCTCTGAGTCCATCTGTGATTCCTTCTCTGCTCGTTTAAGCCTTTCTCATTTATTTATTTATTTTTGCCTAGACAGTAAAACTTTTGGGGGGGTTGCCCTAACCCTGACCCATAGAAATGAAAATATAGTATCCTTAATTATGCAACTGATAACTGTAAAATTGTTTTTTTTTTTTCATTAACCAAATTATATCTTATTTAAAATACTTAAATTTTCTGATTCATTTATCTGAACTTTTAAAAATGGTTAAATGTGAAAAAAGACTATGTCTCCATTGAACATTTGATTTCAAGTGCCTACTGGCCTTAACAGGTAAATGAATAAAAGTTGGCTAGTTGTAGGTTTTTTGAGCAAGTGCAACAGCATCATGTGGAAGCATTAGTCATCTACAGGAAGTTGATGCTTCAAGTTGATTTCAAGGACACATGTCAAGGCAATCAACCAGGGGCAGGAGGAAGTGGGCTACTGGGAGCACAATGCCCCGAGTGGCCTGATGTATGCCTGTCTGGTAAACACTTTGGTCAGACAAAAATCCAAGTGTCAGCCGGATATCTTTTGAAGTTAGCTTTTATATTTTGTTTGTTTTTTTGGGGGAGTGTTCAAGCAGATAAAAGCGACAGGTGCCTTTGTTGTTGGAGGCTGGAGGAATGTGAGAAAAGAAGCTTCCATTTTGTGTCATCATATCCGCTTTCATACTGGTTCCCACTGCAAAAGGCACGTACAGTATCTACAGGAAAGGCAAAGCTCCATTACCTGCTAGTTTTATGTTACCTCCAGGTAGTGGAGGTTAAAAGACTAATGGCTTTTGATGAAATCGGGCAACACTTAAACCTCAGATACCAACGGTCTTTGATCATTTAACCTGATCTCCTTATATTTAATAGCAAGACCCGAGAAACAAGCATGGGAACAAACTGCACCTTCTTTGAAGATCTGCCCGGGGATCATATGCACCACCAACAGCAGTGAGAGAGAGAGAGAGAGAGAGAGAGAGAGAGAGAGAGAGAGAGAGAGAGAATGAAATGGCCTGAGGGAACATTTGTGAGGCGTTATTACGAGTCGCGTAAAGTTGTTAATGCTCCTCTTGCCTCTGTTGCTATAAACAAGCCTGTTGCTGCTGTGAGCACAAATGAATAACTGCTATGGACATTAAAGTGCACTCATACAACTGTCGTGGCCTGCGCTTAGGGCAGAGTGCAGATGTTAGAGCTTGCCGTATTGTTGTCGACCAGTTGTTGCGGCACTGTGACATACTGTGCTCACAAGAAACATTTTTAGCCAAGCAGGACTTAGACGGTCTAAACTCCATCAACGACAATTTCCTTGGTGCTGGAGAGTCTACTACTGACTTCAGTTTAGGAATTAAAAGAGGAAGGATACCAGGAGGCGTGGCTATCCTGTGGAAAAAGAGTCTAGACTCATTGATAAATGTTGTTAGACTTGGTGTGGACTGGTGTATTGCAGTTAAAATGAAACGGAATGGCAAAGATTTGATCATTTTAAATGTGTATGCTCCATATGAATGCATACAGAATGAGGACGAATATTTAAATAAGCTTGCTTTTATTAGCTCCTTTTTACAAAATGAAACATCTACTACTGACTATGTAATTCGTGATTTGAATGCAGATATCTCTGATAAAACCTCTGCTTTTGCTAAGCATCTGATCAATTTTTGCACCGATTTTCATTGAAAATTACCCAGCAGAGAGCTCCTGTCAGTGGAGTGCTACACATATATAAGTGAAGCCTGGCATACCACTTCCTGGTTGGACCATTGTATCACTACAGCAGATGCTCATGCTGCTCTGACACACATGAATATCTTATACAATATGTCCAGTATGGATCATATCCCTGTTGAAGTCATAATTACATTTGATTATATACACAGGAAATTATGTAAACCGTCCTAATAAGGAATACTTTGACTGGTCTTCTCTCTCATCAGAAGATCTGGTGTCCTATTATGATTGCACTGATCAAATGTTATGCAGCATCAAATTAAGAAGAGAAGCAGTTATGTGCACAGATGTTAACTGCTCCAACACTGAGCACAAAACAGATATACACTCTATGTACTGTGACATAGTCCAAGCGTTACTTGATGCCAGCCAGTGTTTCACTCAAAGCAGAAAGAGAAGTAAAATGATGCCTGGTTGGAATACATATGTGTCTCAAAGTCATGCTGATGCTCGTGAAGCCACTACTTCCTGGGCCTTTGCAGGCAAACCCAGATATGGTCCTATATTTGAGAATAAAAAGCTGACAAATGCAAAATACAAATATGCTATAAGATTCATTAAGAAGAATGAGCAAAAAATGAGGGCAGATTCCATGGTTAAGAAACTCTTAGGCAAGCATAACAAAGCATTTTGGAAAAAGATAAAAATGGTTAATAACTGTAAACCCTCACTCCCCTGTAAGGAAGATGGTGTCTCTGGGTCAGATATGATTGCAGAGCTCTGGCTACAGCACTACAGTAAACTGTTTACTTGTGTGCCAAGTGAACCTTTCCAGGTTGATAATGTTGATGTAAATACTATTGACACTCAGGAGGTTCATCAAGCAATTAAAAATGTGTTTGTAGGCAAGACTACAGGATTGGATCTGATCTCTGCTCGTCTCGTCTCTCGTCTCGTCTTCCTCCGCTTATCCGGGTCCGGGTCGCGGGGGCAGCATCCCAACTAGGGAGCTCCAGGCCGTCCTCTCCCCGGCCTTGTCCACCAGCTCCTCCGGCAGGACCCCAAGGCGTTCCCGGACCAGATTGGAGATGTAACTTCTCCAACGTGTCCTGGGTCGACCAGGGGGCCTTCTGCCGGCAGGACATGCCCGAAACACCTCCCCAGGGAGGCGTCCAGGAGGCATCCTGACCAGATGCCCAAACCACCTCAACTGGCTCCTTTCGATCCGGAGGAGCAGCGGTTCTACTCCGAGTCCCTCCCGAATGTCCGAGCTCCTCACCCTATCTCTAAGGCTGAGCCCGGCCACCCTACGGAGGAAACTCATTTCGGCCGCTTGTATCCGCGATCTCGTTCTTTCGGTCATTACCCAAAGCTCATGACCATAGGTGAGGATTGGGACGTAGATCGACCGGTAAATCGAGAGCCTGGCTTTCTGGCTCAGCTCCCTCTTCCCCACGACAGATCGGGTCAGCGTCCGCATCACTGCAGACGCCGAACCAATCCGCCTGTCGATCTCCCGATCCCTCCTACCCTCACTCGTGAACAAGACCCCGAGATACTTAAACTCCTCCACTTGAGGTAGGACCTCTCCCCCGACCCGGAGGTGGCAAGCCACCCTTTTCCGGTCGAGAACCATGGTCTCAGATTTGGAGGTGCTGATCCTCATCCCAGCCGCTTCACATTCGGCCGCGAACCTACCCAGCAAGAGCTGAAGGTCAGAGCTGGATGAAGCTAGGAGGACCACATCATCCGCAAAAAGCAGAGACGAGATTCTCCTGCCACCAAACTCAACACACTCCACACCACGGCTGCGTCTAGAAATTCTGTCCATAAAAGTGATGAACAGAACCGGTGACAAAGGGCAGCCCTGGCGGAGTCCAACCCTCACTGGGAACAGGTCCGACTTACTACCGGCTATGCGGACCAAACTCACGCTCCTCTGGTAAAGGGACTGAATGGCCCTTAACAGAAAGCCATCCACCCCATACTCCTGGAGCGTCCCCCACAGGGTGCCCCTGGGGACACGGTCATAAGCCTTCTCCAAATCCACAAAGCACATGTGGATTGGTTGGGCAAACTCCCATGCCCCCTCCATCACCCTTGCAAGGGTATAGAGCTGGTCCACAGTTCCACGGCCAGGACGAAAACCACATTGCTCCTCCTCTATCTGAGATTCAACTATCGATCGGACCCTCCTCTCCAGTACCTTGGAGTAGACCTTTCCAGGGAGGCTGAGGAGTGTGATCCCCCTATAGTTGGAACACACCCTCAGGTCACCCTTCTTAAAGATGGGGACCACCACCCCGGTCTGCCACTCCCTAGGAACTGCCCCCGATGACCACGCAATGTTGTAGAGACGTGTCAACCATGACAGCCCTACAACATCCATAGCCTTAAGATACCCAGGACGAACCTCATCCGCCCCCGGGGCTCCGCCGCTGTGTAGTTGTTTGACTACCTCAGCAACTTCTGCCCCCGAGATCGGACAGTCCATCCCCAGGCCTCCCAGCTCTGGTTCCTCCTCGGAATGCGCATTGGTGGGATTGAGGAGCTCCTCAAAGTATTCCTTCCACCGTCCGACTATAGCCTCAGTTGACGTCAGCAGCTCCCCATCCCCACTGTAAACAGTGTGAGCGAGTTGCTGCCTTCCTCTCCTGAGGCGCCGGACAGTTTGCCAGAACCTCTTTGGAGCCGATCGATAGTCTTTCTCCATGGCCTCACCAAACTCCTCCCACGCCCGAGATTTTGCCTCGGCAACTGCCACTGCTGCACCCCGCTTGGCTATCCGGTACCTGTCTGCTGCCTCCGGAGACCCACAGACCAGCCACGCCCTGTAGGCCTTCTTCTTCAGCCTGACGGCTCCCCGAACCTCTGGTGTCACCAGCGGGTACGGGGGTTGCCACCACGACTGGCACCGGCCACCTTACGACCACAGCTAGCAACAGCCGCCTCGACAATCGCAGAGTGGAACAAGGCCCACTCGGACTCAATGTCCCCCACTGCTCTCGGGACGTGGTCAAAGCTCTGCCGGAGGTGGGAGTTGAAGACCGTCTTGACAGGTTCTTCTGCCAGGCGTTCCCAGCAGACCCTCACTATGCGTTTGGGTCTGCCAGGTCTACGCGGCATGTTCCCTTGCCATCTGATCCAACTCACCACCAGGTGGTGATCAGTTGACAGCTCCGCCCCTCTCTTCACTCGGGTGTCCAAAACATACGGTCGCAGGTCAGATGATACGACTACAAAATCTATCATCGACCTGTGACCTAGGCTGCCCTGGTACCAAGTGTACCGGTGGGCATCCTTATGTTCGAACATGGTGTTCGTTATGGCCAAACTGCGGCTTGCACAGAAGTCCAATAACAAAACACCGCTCGAGTTCTGATCAGGTGGGCCGTTCCTCCCAATCACACCCCTCCAGGTCAAGCTGTCATTGCCCACGTGAGCATTGAAGTCCCCCAGCAGGACAATGGAGTCCCCTGATGGAGCACTATCTAGCACTCGTCCCAGGGACTCCAAAAAGGGTGGGTACTCTGAACTGATATTTGGCCCATAAGCACAAACAACAGTCAGGACCCGTTCCCCGACCCGAAGGCGCAAGGAAGCTACCCTCTTGTCCCCCGGGGTAAACCCCATCACACAGGCAGAGAGTCTCGGGGCTAACAAAAAGCCAACCCCAGCCCTCCGCCTCTCACCCGGAGCAACTCCAGCAAAGTAGAGTGTCCAACCCCTCTCCAGGTCTCGGGTTCCAGAGCCAATGCAATGTGTCGAGGTGAGTCCGACTATATCTAGCCGGTACCGCTCAACCTCTGCCACAAGCTCCGGCTCCTTCCCCGCCAGCGAGGTGACGTTCCATGTCCCAAAAACTAGTTTCCTTGTCCGGGGATTGGACCGCCAAGGCTCCCGCCTTGGTCTGCCACCCGATTCACATTGCACCGGACCCTTCATGTTCCTCCTGCGGGTGGTGGGTCCACAGTTGGACGAGCCCATGTATCCGGTTCGGGCTGGGCCCGGCCGGGCCCCATGGGCGAAAGCCCGGCCACCAGGCGCTCGCTCACGGGCCCCAACCCCAGGCCTGGCTCCAGGGTGGGACCCCGGTAACCCTCCGGGCCGGGTACTCCGACTCTTCGTTTTCACCACCATGAAAGATCCTTCGAACCGTTCTTTGTCTCACCCTTCACCTAAGACCAATTTGTCATGGGAGACCCTACCAGGGGCACTAAGTGCCCCAGACAACATAGCTCCTAGGATCATTAGGGCACTCAAACTCCTCCACCACGATAAGGTGACGGTTCAAGGAGGAGATCTCTGCTGAACATCTTAAATTTGCTAGTGTGAGGTTAGCCCCCCTTCTTGCCTTATGCTTCACTGCCTTTATGTTTCATGGTTTCATTCCAGACTCCATGATGAATGTTCTTTTGGTTCCTGTGCTGAAGAACAAATCAGGGAAAGTAGGCAGCTCAGATGATTACAGGCCCATTGCTCTTGCAAGCATTCTCTCTAAACTTTTTGAACAAATACTACTGACAAGATTGGACAAATTGATAGTGTACTGGCAACCAATTTGGATTTAAGCCTAAACATGGCACTGACATGTGCATATATGCTCTAAAAGAGCTATCAAGTAGCTACCAAAACAAAAACTCAACTGTTTTTATGTGTTTTTTAGATGCCTCCAAGGCTTTTGATCGTGTGAACCACAGACAATTATTTTATAAACTGTGGAAAGCTGGTGTGCCTAAGTACATAGTTAGATGTTTGTCATATTGGTATATAAACCAGACCATGCGGGTCAAGTGGGCCAACTGTGCATCTGCACCTTTTCAGGTCTGTAACGGAATAAAACAAGGGCGCTTCTTAGCACTGGTGTCGGTACAGGATTGGCTCGGTGTCCTTCGACTGCCGATGTCGTCACATTACTGCACATCTACTCGGCTTTCACACATACGTTTTGGAAAGACATCGGCAGTTTTATTAATAAATTCTTGTTTGTTAACACCTAAGTGTTTTCTTTATAATTGTAATTTGTTAATAAAACACCATATTATCTCTGTTTTGTAAAGAATGTGAAAATGCATAAAACCAACATGCGACTGACAAAAATAGAACAGTTCTTATGTGTGAAGCCATATCTGTTTGTATTAATGTGGAGTTTGTCTGTATATTTCCTTAGTTGTTATCTAAATACATTCTTTGATTCAAAGTATTATTTGGTGTCTTTCAATAAAGTTGTTATATTTTATTTTGCCCCATTTCATCAACATCAAGAGCTTTGAGGGTCACTGTTTCTCATTTGCTTATATTTTACATTTTCTTTAGAAATTCAAACATATTTTCTCCAAAACGTGTTGATTTTTGGACTACAGGACTACAACCGCTAAGACTATGACGGCAAATTTGTTCTGACCAATCAAAATCATAACGTGATAACGTCACTTCCGTAAGCTTCATGTTCAGCCAATCAACTACTTTGACGTCATCGGCAGTCGAATGACCCCGAGCAGATCCTGTACCAACACCGGCATTGTTTGTTTTATATGAACGATCTGTCTAAACAGCTAATTCAGTGTAGAACTGGCTGTATGGCAGGAGGTACAGTAATAAATCATCTGATGTATGCTGATGACATAGTGGTTTTTAGCCCAAGTTCAGCTGGTCTTCAGGAGCTTCTTAATGTGTGCTCTGAGTTTGGTGAAAAGCATGATGTTGAATTTAATCCTGCAAAAAGTATAATCATGATCTGTCGAACTAAAGAGGACAAATGGATCAGATTTCTGACTTCATGCTATCTGGCTCTATTTTAAGTGTTTCAAATGAAGTGAAATATCTGGGTCATGTGTGGACAGACAACCTGTCAGATGATGAGGACATTTATCGTCAGTGCCGAATGTTAAACGCACAAGCTAATGTACTGTGTCGTAAATTTGGATATTGTTCTGTTAACGTCAAACTTAACTTGTTTAGAGCTTACTGTACCTCATTGTACACAGCACATTTATGGTGGAACTAGAACAGCTAGTATCCAGAGACTGCAGGTGGCTTACAACGATGCATTAAGACTTCTGATAAAAAAGCCCAGATGGACTAGTGCTAGTGAAGTGCTTGTTTCTGCCGGGGTCAGCACATTGAAAGCTGTTTTAAGAAATTTTATGTATAAATTTAAATGCCGTCTTAATATATCCAAGAACAGAGTCATCCTAACGCTGACCAATACCAGATATAGTGCTGTACGCTACACCTCTAATCTATGGAAGCACTGGTATGATTGTCTCTTGTAGGATACTGCTCTCCTTTGAAAGAGTTTGTTGTTTTCTTTTTAATGTCACCTTTGTAAATTTTCCATGTATTTTTGGGATCGTGAGTCTACAATAAAGGCTACTACTACTACTACTACAACTAAAATATTTAAAATTTTGATATGTAAAATCAAGTATAAATATTTAAATACATGTTTTTAATTATTAACAATGTAATCTAGTTGCTTGTAAAAATGTAAAAAGCAAAATTTAAACATTTGAAGTTAATCAATGAAATCTAAATACTTAAAAATAAATGGAAATATATGGAATAAAATGTAAATCATTAAGAGTAAAATATACATTTTTAAAAGTTAAATCTTAATATTTATAATTAAATCTTAATGCTTGAAAGTAAATGGAAACATTTTGAATAACATGTAAATATTTAAATTCAAATATACATTTCTACGTTAAAACTGATTGAAATCTAGTGAAATACAGGTAAATAAAGTTTGTAAGCTGAATATGCCAAGTTAAATATGAATGTTTGGAATCAAATCTAGATATACATAAAGCTAAATTCTAAATGTAGAATAAAAACTAAATATTCAAATTTACATCTAACAGATCTAAATAAATGTGACAGTTCAAAAATAATTAAGCTATCGTGCAAATTCTGCGTACATGAAACAGGAGCAGCCTACTAAAATGAAAGCTGGGTAAAGATGTCCCCTATAAAAAATATCAAATTTCCATAGATTGTGTGAGTCAGTTTTACCATTGATCATCTTTGTGGAGAACCCTCAATGGAACATTCTTAAATGACCCACTGATTCTGAGATGTTAGATAGGGGATCTCTTCACCCCACTTCTTTGTGGTAGGTGAGCAGGATGTTCAGAAACATGAAACATGAAGTACTTTTGATATTGTTTTGGTTTGGTTTAGGACTCTAAGGGCCTTAGTTTGCTGATCTGGAAAAACAACGACCTTCCTAGCGATGGGGTAGTGCCCTAAAATGATTTGATGCTCTTGGTCAAAGCTTGGCTAGGCATGTCTGGCCCCACAGTGAACTCAAACCCTTCCTTGAACTGATGACCTCTGACTGTTTCCCAGAAGTTGTGATGCCAAAGAGGCCCTCAAGGAGCCCTTCTGAAGACCATAATATATTGGCTGACTGAGGTGCTGGGCAAGAAAGTCCAGCCAACTTCCAAACCTGGAATGTTAGAGGGTCAATGCACTTTTTATGTCCTGGTTCTGGATTAATGGAGCAGTTTGCAAAATTAAAGAGCAAATTCATCTGGTTTTGATGATGTTGGAGCAGCATTAAAAACCCCAGGAACTGACAAAGTCTTTGACCATTTAACCTGATCTTTTATTTAATATCAAGATCCGAGGAACAGTCATGGGAATGGGCAAACTCCCAAGGCCTTTAGAGGATGGTGTTTGGACATTTGCCCTATGGATGTTCATGATTTTCCACTTGGATGACCCTGCTAAAGATGCCCTCCATGCTTCAACAGGTGTGTCAGACCTGTCCTACTCAGAGGACACCTCAGGACAGGACCGTGATCAGAATTATGTCATGGCTTTACGTACAACTGGCCGTTCTTGAGCCAGTGCTAAAACGACCCTTTACAGAGTTATTGAAATGTCACTCAGACCCCCCACCACCTTCTATGTCATTTGCAACTTACAAGAGTACCAGTATCAGTCTGGTTTCTGTTGGACTTCGAAAAAATGAGCTGACATACCTGGTGCTGCCGCCTCTTCTAGCACGTTTCCAGCATATTTTAGATCATGCACTAATGCATTTAGCTGTTAGATTAAGGTGTTAAAAAGACGAACACACAGCGAGGAGATAAGTTTAGCTTTTGATTCTACAAAAGGACACTAGGGGGTGCTAAAAGCAAGCAAAAACTGTCTAGTTTCCCTTTAAAGAGACTATGTGTAGTTTTTATAGTTAATCACTGAAAATATTCATCAAAATATTGTTGAAAATGGATTAAATGATGCCCAGTTGTTGAAAAATATTGGCGGCTTCTTAACATATAATATTAAAAATCAGGTCTAAAATACATGTGAGCAGGTCTAAGCCTCTGGGCGACGCCATATTAGATGCCATGTTTCCTTCTACGGGAGCCCTTGAGGACAAAATGCATTTACTGATTTGTAACAAACGATTAGAAAACTTTCACCATTCATAAACGTTGTTCTTTTACACGTTTACCTCTTCACTAGTTGCCAGTGATGAAAGGGAGTCTGATGTGCTTGTTATTTTGCTGAAATTTGCATTCCCCAGGGCTTTTTGACCCTATGAGCATCCGTTGCAAAGTCTTATTCCAACACAAAATACAACTTCCTTTAAACATTTTAGGTATCTACTGCTCCCTATCACCAGGAAAAACACACGCAGTCATTTTAGGAAATACATTTTATGACAAAAACACTCAATTTCCATAAACATAATGTAGGGTTGAATAGGTTGATGTCATAGATTTCCACTTTAAAATGAATTCAAATAAAAATAAATTACATAAAACTTTTAGAATACCTCTAAAGTGTCAAATCTGGTTGACATTAAGATGTTAGAGCAATAAAAACTTTTGCAAAAAGACATTTTTTTTCTTACAAATTAGTTGTTTAAAAACACGTTTCCTCTGAGCAAGTGACTGATTTCAATACACAACAACAATGATGTGTTAAGGCACACAAATGCATCTGCAAAGATACATGGTCCAACATATTCATACTGATACAAATATGGACTAATGAATAATTTCTGTAATGGCTGAAAAGTGGACCCCCTCCTCTGACAAGCTCCAGAGTCTGGCAGCAACATTTAGGTTACATCTGACTCACAGAAACTGAGTGGTGGGAGGGGATGAAGAGATGAATAAACCTTTTTGTCTCAATCTAAAACAGACAAAAACATTCTGTGGTCAAGCTTAACGACGATGACAGTTTGCCTTTTATTTGAGCTGAAAGAATTTTTTTAAAAAGAAGCTGCTGTTCTTTGATGTAACTCGGCCTCGCGCCATTAAATCTGACACAGTGCCTCAAAGTGGAATAAATCTGGTTCTTCTTCTGTTGGCGCCACGTTGGGCTCAGTTTCATCACAACCTGATGTCCATCATGTCACCGAAAAATATCAAGTTGGTTCTGTTTTTCTTCTAAAGTAGAGTCTTAAATATTAAAATTAAACATATTTTAGGACATTCCTCAGCACATTCGCAAAAACTAAACTAAATAATTCATATTTATTGATCAATTTTAGTGAGAAATTATAAGAAATATATGAACAACATCAATTTTCAGCAACTCTTTGAAAATTATTTTAGTTTTATGGCTTTTCTCCAAGCCATACCTGCTTGTCCATGTACTCCCTGGAATGCATGTCCCCTAAAAAGGACATCTGCACAGTTTGGACTCATTTAGGAAGCCTCATTTAGTCGTCGTCGTTGTCTTCCTCCGCTTATCTCGGTCCGGGTCGCGGGGGCAGCATCCAAACTAGGGAGCTCCAGACCCTCCTCTCCCTGGCCTTCTCCACCAGCTCCTCCGGCAGGACCCCAAGGCATTCCCGGACCAGATTGGAGATGCAACCTCTCCAAACTTTCCTGGGTCGACCCGGGGGCCTCCTGCCAGCAGGACATGCCCGAAACACCTCCCCGGGCAGGCGTCCAGGAGGCATCCTGACCAGATGCCCAAACCACCTCAACTGGCTCCTTTCGATCCGGAGGAGCAGCGGTTCTACTCCGAGTCCCTCCCGAATGTCCGAGCTCCTCACCCTATCTCTAAGGCTGAGCCTGGCCACCCTACGGAGGAAACTCATTTCGGCCGCTTGTATCCGCGATCTCGTTCTTTTGGTCATTACCCAAAGCTTATGACCATAGGTGAGGATTGGGACGTAGATCGACCGGTAAGTCGAGAGCCTGGCTTTCTGGCTCAGCTCCCTCTTCACCACGACAGATCGGCTCAGCGTCCGCATCACTGCAGATGCCGAACCAATCCGCTTGTCGATCTCCCGATCCCTCCTACCCTCACTCGTGAACAAGACCCCGAGATACTTAAACTCCTCCGCTTGAGGTAGGACCTCTCCCCCGACCCGAAGTTGGCAAGCCACCCTTTTCCAGTCGAGAACCATGGTCTCAGATTTGGAGGTGCTGATCCTCATCCCAGCCGCTTCACACTCGGCCACAAACCTACCCAGCAAGAGCTGAAGGTCAGAGCTTGATGAAGCTAGGAAGACCACGTCATCCGCAAAAAGCAGAGACGAGATTCTCCTGCCACCAAACTCGACACTCCACACCACGGCTGCGTCTAGAAATTCTGTCCATAAAAGTAATGAACAGAACCGGTGACAAAGAGCAGCCCTGGCGGAGTCCAACCCTCACTGGGAAAAGGTCTGACTTACTACCGGCTATGCGGACCAAACTCACGCTCCTCTGGTAAAGGGACTGAATGGCCCTTAACAGAAAGCCACCCACCCCATACTCCTGGAGCGTCCCCCACAGGGTGCCCCTGTGGACACGGTCATAAGCCTTCTCCAAATCCACAAAACACACGTGGATTGGTTGGGCAAACTCCCATGCCCCCTCCATCACCCTTGCAAGGGTATAGAGCTGGTCCACAGTCCCACGGCCAGGACGAAAACCACATTGCTCCTCCTCAATCTGAGATTCAACTATCAATCGGACCCTCCTCTCCAGTACCTTGGAGTAGACCTTTCCAGGGAGGCTGAGTGTGATCCCCCTATAGTTGGAACACACCCTCAGGTCACCCTTGTAGTGATCTGTCGTTGTATTTTTATACACTGCAGTTAGATCTAAATATTATAATCAGAAGTGGTTGTTTTTATCATCAGGGAGTTTACTTAAACACTCTGTATTGATTGAGAGACAAGAAAAGAGAGAGTTGGGATCGTTTAAGAATCTTTAATTTCTATAATTATAAATTCTTACAATCTACCAGGACTATCTCAATGATGAATGCATATGGATTTGAATGTTTTAGTGTTGGTGTGTGGGTGTGTGTTTTGTTCAGAATCTCTAGGCTGACGTAGCGAATCTGGTTGTTATGACTAGGCTACCACGAGGCTTCAGAAGCTGATGACATGAGCCGCCATTTTGTGCCGTGACCACGTACCTATGGAGTCTCCTGCGTAGATCAGGAAATGCCAGGTCCTCGGACCTCGGATGTACCGGAGCTGGTGAAACAGCGGTCGCAACACTACAAAGCCCGTCTGTGGGTCGGCTCCGGTAGCAGTCGGCAGGCGTCAGCAAGTTCACTCTTATTTTGAAGGAACGTCGTCTTGTTGTCAAACGACGGAAATCTCCAGCTTGACAGTTCTCAGCTTAAAGTAGAAAGTACAGCTGGCCAGCCTGTAACTTTCTTAATGATGACGATGGAAATCCTTAGGACCTCCAAATGAACGGAACTGAGGTTAACATGGAACTGAATATAAAATGGCATTGCCTTGTTTTATATCCCCTAATTGTTTACAAATCTTGGTAAACCGGATTGGACACCTTTCCTTAAACAACCCAGATTCTCTCTACGACAGACGAAAGTTCTGATTGGTTGAAAATAATGTGTCATGCGTTTCCATGGTAATGTAGATCATTCTGTCTGGTGCAGTCCTGTTTATTCATTAAACACATTACTCATGACATTTTTATTTCACAGATCATTCACCTGATTATTAATGATCAACATATGCTTTGATTAGCTTATCACAAATAAAGTACTTTGATTAATCAATGGAACGCGTTCTTCTTCTCTTCTTCTGTCTCTTCTCCTGGAATGTAAACATACTGAACAAGCGTCCGACCTTGGCGATGTTACTGTGTGAAGGGGAAGCTGTTAAGGGCAGACAATAGGATCTTAATAACGATGGGGACCACCACCCCGGTCTGCCACTCCACAGGAGCTGCCCCCGATGACCACGCAATGTTGCAGAGACGTGTCAACCATGATAGCCCTACAACATCCATAGCCTTGAGACGCCCAGGACGAACCTCATCTGCCCCCGGGGCTCCGCCTCTGTGTAGTTGTTCGACTACCTCAGCAACTTCTGGCCCTGAGATTGGACAGTCCATCTCCAGGTCTCCCGGCTCTGGTTCCTCCTCGGAATGCACATAGGTGGGATTGAGGAGCTCCTCAAACTATTCCTTCCACTGTCCGACTATAGCCCCAGTTGACGTCAGCAGCTCCCCATCCCCACTGTAAACAGTGTGAGCGAGTTGCTGCCTTCCTCTCCTGAGGCGCCAGACAGTTTGCCAGAACCTCTTTGGAGCCGATCGATAGTCTTTCTCCATGGTCTCACCAAACTCCTCCCACGCCCGAGATTTTGTCTCTGCAACTGCCACTGCTGCACCCCGCTTGGCTATCCGGTACCTGTCTGCTGCCTCCGGAGACCCACAGACAAGCCACGCCCTGTAGGCCTCCTTCTTCAGCCTGACGGCTCCCCGAACCTCTGGTGTCCACCAGCGGGTACGGGGATTGCCACCACGACTGGCACCGGCCACCTTGTGACCACAGCTAGCAACAGCCCCCTCAACTATCGCAGAGTGGAACAAGGCCCACTCGGAGTCGATGTCCCCCACTGCTCTCGGGACGCGGTCAAAGCTCTGCCGGAGGTGGGAGTTGAAGACCGTCTTAACAGGTTCTTCTGCCAGGCGTGACCAGCAGACCCTCACTATGCGTTTGGGTCTGCCAGGTCTACGCGGCATGTTCCCCTGCCATCTGATCCAACTCACCACCAGGTGGTGATCAGTTGACAGCTCCGCTCCTCTCTTCACTCGGGTGTCCAAAACATACGGCTGCAGGTCAGCTGATACGACTATAAAGTCTATCATCAACCTGCGACTTAGGCTGCCCTGGTACCAAGTGTACCAATGGGCATCCTTATGTTCGAACATGGTGTTCGTTATGGCCAAACTGCGGCTTGCACAGAAGTCCAATATCGAAACACCACTTGAGTTCAGATCAGGCGGGCCGTTCCTCCCATTCACACTCCTCCAGGCCACACCCCTCATTTAGTCATTTTTTATATTTATTTTAAATGTGAAATACAAAATACAATCATAATGGCTAGAGGGATTACCCCCCCCCCCCCCCCCCCCACACACACACACACACACCTCATTTTTTTGTAGATCACTAAACTGACTCAAAAAAAAACGCAATACTGCTCTAAAACAGCTAAAATGTTCCTCTAAATTCTAACATTTTTTATTTTGGGTGAGTCAGTCTCTTTACTGTCAACAATCAGAGCATTTTAAACCCAGAACTTTATTAATTTTAGGGTTAAAACAACACAAAAACTTCACAGCGTCCTTCCCGGCACAATGTTACGAGCCTGCACGTCTAAATGCGCAAAGGGTTTAAAGGGACAGGTTAGAAGCAGGTGGTGGACTGGAGAAGGACGAGCTCCCTGCGGTCTCATTCAGGCCTGAGAGAGAGGACTGAGACAGGTGGTCAACCCCTTTAAAGTGAAGGCCATTAATCTGAGCATGTGGCCAGACTGAATGCTGACCGCTGCACAGAGTTGTGATTGTTTCTGTTACTGATGCACGCCGTTTCATGTGGTCTGAAGGACTTTGTGCACGCTTAATCCTCCTGTGACACATGCACATCTCCCGTTGTTGAAGCTCTTGGAAGTTTCATCGCCTGTTCGTGATAAATGGACGCTCCTGGTTGCTGTTGTGTTATTTTGGAGAAGCTACTTGTAAATGACTTTACAACAGTTAAAAACCAAGCGATCGCTGACTATATGTATGGTTTCAGCGCAGGACGATGAATGTGAAGCAAAAGTTTTAAAATTACAGACTATTCCTTTAGAGCAGGTTTGTTGAACCCTCCTTTTCCCTGAGCCAGTGATGAGAGTCAGACGCTGGTAGAAGTGAGTCGTTTTGTGTTGTGGAAACAAGCAGGTGCGTTCTGAGGGCCTTAACACAATAGTATCGTTTTGCATAGGGGCTGGCCCTTGTTACTGTTTCTGCTTGACAGATTGCATCATTATCCCAACATTGTTTTCTGTGTGCGCTAACAGGAGGAGAGTAAACACAAGCGCTCCGGGTTTCCTGTTCCCAGGATCCCAGATTCCACAAAGAAACAAGAGAATTTGTTTTGGTAGAAAGTTGTTGAAGCTTCTTTCTGGTTTGTTTGATGCTGATCGGGTCACGCCTGCATCTTCAGGAGCAACGAATTTAAAAACGGCAACACTGAACAGGTAACAAATATACTTTGTAAGCATATGTAAATATGCACAGTCTAGTTTTTTTTTTTTTGGGATGGGGTGGGGTGTGTGTGTGTGTGTGTGTGTGGTGTGTGTGTGTGTGTGTGTGTGTGGGGGGGGGGGGGCTCCCATCTTCTTGTAAGTCTCAAAAAAGAAAATTATCTTTATTACGTTTTTCTAAATTGAACCAATAAATATCTAACTATTCAAAATGGGCATTGGTCAATCCAAATGGTTTTATTTGATCTATTCAAGTTGTTAAATCAAAGATGGTGGCCTTTTTAAAGAGCAACAGAACAGAGTTTTTACTGTAGCATTTGCTAATCAATGAAACCACATAGCATTCTTGCTAATAGCATGAAGACACTGAGATAAGTCTAATGATTCATCAAAACTGTTTTTTTTAAACAAACTAAAACCATCTAAGATATAATTTAGGTTACAGGATAAAAAGTTGATATTGATACTTTCAGTCTTTGTTTAAATATAATCATATACAGTGATTTACATGATATACAGTGTCAACAAGTCTACTCTATGGTTATCTCACTTGTGTTTGGGTCCTCAGCTCCACCGCATCATGGCAGAGTCATCCCAAATTACTTTACAAATGAAACATTCCAATTGAATCATCTTATCAGTGCATCGAGTTCAGTTCATAAAAGTTTCCTACAGAACCCAGCAGCTTGCGTCAGTGACTTGACAACATTCCCCATACTTAGCAAGCATGTAGCGACAGTGGAGAGGAAAACTTCCCCTTTAACGGGAAGAAACCATCAGTATGAGCAGCCATCCTTCACAACCGACTGGTGGTAAAATTCCTCTTTTTACCACTATTTACTATAATGATGAATGAATAAACAAACAAACTACTAAATTAATCAAAGGAAAAAGGTCTTTTGACAACCAAAAAAGAGTGAAGGGTTGAAACCCTTGGTGATTTTATTGCATCATCAGCAGTTTGGATCTGATCTAATCAGGATGATTGAAGAGAAACTCTGCAGGTTTGTAAAAACTCCATCAAGAAATTCATTGCAGGAGTCATCAAACTTTCCCGCTGTTTAACGAGATGGGGAATATAATCCTGACATCATTATGATGTCATCGTCACTGATATAGTGTCGCTGACATTCAGCTGAAGCTCGTTTGAAAGTCCAAACACATTAGAACTTCTCTTCTTTTTGTAAAAAATAAACACCCACATTTGTTTTAAATGAAGTGAAGATATTAAACAGCAGAAGACAGGAAGAAAACTGTTTCACTTCCTCCCTTCTGTTGTTTTTGCCTCGGCTCTTTTCATTGGTGGCTGTTGGTTCATCCTCAATGATCTCATGAGGGGCTTTTTAGCAGAACATAGCTGTGTGTGATTGAGTGGTTTTATGTGGAGTCAGAACACTCAGGTTTGCACCGCGAGGCACCACTTCAGATCACTCAACTCAAATCCCAGCGGAGCATTGGGGATAAACCATCGATCGCTGCTCACCCTTTCTCTCTCTTCTTCCTCGTCCACTTCTAGCTTTCTTCCCTCCAGAAAAATAATTCACTTTTCCCATCCTACTTTGTTTCCTCTTTTGCATCCCCTGGAATTACAGCAATTATGTGCTTAACTAGTTTACACACAAGAAAGAGAGAGAGAGATTTGAAAAATGCAAACAAATACACCTGGGATTGAACATGATTTCGTTTAGTTTTGTTTTACATCTTCAGTTTGCAAAATGAATTGTTTATGGCAACAAAGTTCTGATAATGAATTGTTATGAAAATGTAGGAAAAATATTTTGTGAGAACATGAAGCCGGATGCTTCCTAGTGGCAGTGAGAGGAAAAATGGCCAGCGCAGGATATATGGACAAGGCGACTGGTGTCAAGTAGCAGACTTGGTAGTCTAGTGTGCTGCTGGACACCTTAACCACTGGACTACCATAGCCAATACAGCAACTGACTCGCCTAACCCCAAAATTCCACTACCTCCGCTCCGCTTCGGCATGAACTCCGCAGCAAAATCGGTCCCATTGTAGTGAATCAGAGCTGTTCCACTACTGCGGCCGTGCGGCGCAGTGCACCACCCTCCGTTCCGCCATCCGGCAAAAATAGGATCGATTATATTTTTGCCGGACGCCGGAGCACCTCCACAGTCAATGGACAGAAATCACAAACGCCCAACAGGAAAGGGAGCAAGCACAGCTTCCGTTATTTCACAATAAATCGATAAACAAAAAGCGTTTTTTGTTTCATATGCACAGGTTTAACAACTTTTAACAACTATCAATGGCGGCTGAACTTTAAATGCACAACAATAAGCCATAAATACAGTTTCTACTATAAAAGTAGTCACACACTGTTGATCCAAACACTGCTGATCTCTCAACACAAATGATGGACAGATTAAACAGTTCATTTCGATGATTCTCCCACACAACGGGTGTTTGGATCTAACTTCCGAGTTCATTGCTCGGACTGTATCACAAGATCTCGAAAATCCCGCGCATGCCTGTTTGCGCACCTCAGTTCTCTGCACCGGAGCGGAGCCGTTGTAGAGCGGGTACCAGTAAAAATTGAGTTTGGAAGCGAGCGGCTGCGGAAGGCAGGGGCGGAGCGGAGCGGAGGTAGTGGAATCTTGGGGTTAGACGCAGTTGTAGGTACGTTTTGTCAGAGCGGGCTTGGGCATGGGCAGAGCCAATGGTAATAGCTCAACAGGTTGAGCAGGTTGTCCAGTAATCGGAAGGTTGCAAAAGGATGTCTCCTTATGTCTTATTGCACACGCACACACACACACACACACACACACACACACACACACACACGCGCGCGTGCACACCTTAGATCGTGTCTTCCCTGGTCTTTTCAAGTGCCATCTGCAGAGCTGATCCTCAGTCTGTGACATCACTTCCTCTCTCACACGGAGGCATTTGTGGGAAATTGCACCACCATGACATCATGTAATGGTTCCAACATGTGGGGAGAAGAGTTGTGTCCAACCAACAACAGATGCTTGGGAAAACTTAGCAACAAACCCAACTCCTCCATCCACTGCTGCCTCATTTGCTATCGAGTTCTCGCTCGACTAGAGTCAGGTTTTCACAACGGAGCAAGGCATTTCCCATCCGGGTTTGAGCCCACTTCCAGCTCAGGTTTTAGGTAAAACAGCACCCTAAACTCCTGAATGATGTCACAATGACCTCTGCTCCCTCGTTCTCTGCTGTTTTTATCATACTGCTCAAAGTCTCAGTGCAATAACTCAGTCCGACTCTGCAAACTCTTTCATCCTGCCTGAGGATCTTCACACATCTTGCATCCATCATGTGTCCCTCCCACACACACACAAACACACACACACACACACACACACACACACACACACACACACACACACACACACGCACGATACACTCCTCCAGTGTTCTCACGTTAATCTCCTCGATTCTCCCTCACTCGCTTCAGCCCTTTGCCTTCTTCGACATGGTACATCAAGAACCAGCGAGCGTGCACACTAGCTGCGTTTGTTTTGGCACCGGTTGAAGGTTCTAATGTTGCCGTTTCAGATTAAGTGTTGTAGATGAGTGTGGAAAGTAGCTTCCTTCTCATGAAGCTGCAGTAAAAGATCAGAGGAGGTGGGAGGAGATGTCCGCTAATCCGACTTGCAGTTTTCTTGTCCTGCAAAATGATGAGTGAAAGTTGTTTACTGTGCACATCTTGCATGTGTCTAAAACCTTTTTGCATGCTTTTACTTGGTTTTGTAGTCCAGGAGCAAGAGGGGAATGAGTGACAGAAAGAATTCCCAACTTGGTCTCTAATTGGAGCAGTTTTCCAGCAGAACTTTCCCTTCTTGTGGCTCACATGCTGTCAAAAAAGGGTAATAGCTCTGCCATTCGTAATGAACTTCAGAGAAAGCAACCCCAAATATGTAAGCCGATGTTTGTGTATGTGTGGGTGTGTGTAAGCTGCTGTGCAAATGGGGCTGGCCTTTGATGTAGCGCTGCTCGGATCCTGTAGTAGTTCGCCGTTCCCAGGCTGCCTGAGTCTGTCCTTTTCTCCTTCAAGGGCAGAGACAGGAAAATAACAGAGCAAGCGCACTTTCATGTCTTTGGTTGGTTCTGTTTTAACAAAACAACCTAAGAGCTTCGTTTATAAATATCTCTAGTTTCAAAGTGTGCATGCATTCATATGTTCCCATAGAGCAGGGGTGTCAAACTCAAACTCACACGGGGCCAAAATGAAACTCTGGGACGGAGTCGAGGGCCAAACTTAATATTTTTTGAAAAAGTGACGGCAAATTTGCACATTTTCTTTATCGACACATATGCAATTTTGAACCTTTAAATTTGGAAACAAACATATTTCTGCATCAACACTGAATGTGGAATAACCAAATTACACACGAGCAAGTCCGTTTGAAGTAAAAGGCATCAGTGGTATTCATTACTTGTGGTATAATCAGCATTTTTAAAATCTATTCAGGATTTATGTTTTCTTGTTTATTCATTTCTTATTTTTTATTCTGCTTTTTTCTCCTGTAATAAGTGTCATCGCTGCTGTGACGTCTAGCTTTCCCCACTGAGGAACAATAAAGGGATTTTCTATTCTATTCATCTATCTGCAGCCTTTCCACTTCCTGTTTACTATAGGTTAAATCTTTTCTCACGGGCCAACAACAAAATAAAAATATCATTTCATCTTAAATGAAAATGCAACATCTCACCTGTTAACTTTCATGTTTTGGAGCAGAAAAAGAGCATAAAACCAACATATTTAAAGCTCAGTTTGCTCCACTGGTTTACTGTGATGCTCACCTGTTCCAGCCAGATACCTGCTTCATGGGGTTGATCTGAGCTGAGGAGACTCCTGTTGTTTTGTTCATCTTCATCATAATAATGACAACATTAGATGACAACAGGTGCTCACATAGGTTTGTGCTGATGAACATGTCTGAGCAGCTTGACCACGTTGTTGTGTGTCGGGGAGGAAACACAATGACAGCAACCACAGAGTCATGCTGGCTTGAGCGTGTCGCTGATCGCTGGAGTTATATCAGCTCTGTCTGGACGTTAGTTGGAAAACTTTCTCTTTCAGTCGTGAACACATTACTGAGCGGCTAGAATCTCCGTTTCTGGGCTTCAACGTCAGAAAACAGCTGAGTGAACTCTGCGCTGAGTGAGAGGAGTGTAGTTTGTCCGAGACAGCGGAGCTGCTGACACCGGCAGCAGGAGCTGGAAAAAACACAAAGGAGGGGGCGCGTTGGCTCCGCGCTGACACCGCAAAGCATCATGGGAGTTGAAGTCTTTGTGGTAAAATTGGCCAGCGGGCCAGTTTTAATATATTTTTTATATTTATCTCGCGGGCCACATAAAAATGCTCCGCGGGCCAGATGCGGCCCGTGGGCCTTGTGTCTGACATGTGTGCCATAGAGAATAGCAAATATTATTCAATAATACATATTATTACCCCTGAAACATGTGAATATATTAGTGCAGTTTAACATTAATTGCATCACATTTCTGGTTTGAATGACCTGAAAAGGTTAAATGTTTTCCCGTGTTTGTCCTTAAGTGGTCAAAACAAGGAACTGCACCTGGAAATTATTCTGACAGATTAAAACTGAATTAGTTAAACATGTCAGCTACTTGCTCTGGAAAATAAAATAAAGGTCATCTATAAAAATACATTGACTTTTTAGTGAAGGTTTTTTTGTCAGCTTTTAAATTGATTAAAATGTTTTAGGATTTTACTAAATTAGACAATAAAAGATAGTTTACTACAGATATTTAAAAAGTAATGATTTCAAATCACAAATCTTATTTTAGTTGCAAAAATGGATTTCTTAATTAAGTTTCTTTAGATGAAAATTTTAAAAGTGCAAACTTTGTACAGGTGTGGGTGTGTTGTACAATATCAGATCAATCAAATTGTTGGATTAAAAAATATATACATTGATTTTTTTTCTGAGTTTCCATTTGTACATTTTTCCCACTTATCCTACGCTGAGTTGCAGAGGGAGCAGATCCAAGCCAGAATCCCTTCCGTCCATGAATGTAGATCTTATATTTATTTCATGTTTTAGCCTATCACGA
Organism: Nothobranchius furzeri; assembly: GCF_043380555.1. Lineage (NCBI taxonomy): Eukaryota > Metazoa > Chordata > Actinopteri > Cyprinodontiformes > Nothobranchiidae > Nothobranchius > Nothobranchius furzeri. The sequence continues at coordinate 8,043,139 of NC_091744.1, read as the reverse complement.
TAATTCAGTTAGTATATTCTTCATGAAGTGCTTTTGGAAGCTGTGGACATCTCAGCAATTTCATCACAGCCCAGCACGGATCCTGGGGGGCTTCCTTTACACTCCTGTATAAATCACTTCCTTTGAGTGCAAAGGCCAGGTTTTTATTTTTTCCTCCCCAGACTTTTGCAGCTTTCTTTCTAAAACAGCGCCGTTGGAAACATTCAAACGTCTCCTCCTGTGTCTGGGCTGCACTTTTACCTTACCAGATAAAGCATGTGCATGTGTGTGTGTGTGCGATTGAAGCAACCTGCAGGTGGAGAAACATCCAGTAACCTGCAGTATCTCCAGCCTTCAAAACAACCCCTTCATGTTTCACTGCTAGATGTGCAGAAAAACACCAAGACGTTGTGGCACAAAGCCAGAATAAATCATGTCTGAGGAGGTCGGGATGTCTTTACATCTGTCTCTGAATCAGTTTACTGTTTATGCAACATTTAGTCATTTATAAAGGCAGCAATGAGGCATGGAACTGCCATGACTCTGTTATCAGACATTCTTCAGTCGTCTTAAAGACGTTTTATGACCCAGCGAACAAAAATCCTCCATTACCCCTGAATAATTCCGACTACATGTAGACCCAATGGCCGATTCGCCGCTGCCTGAAAGGGTTTGATACTCAGAAAAAATGTAATAATACAGAAATGGTGAAGGTAAATATGAAATGTTTTTATTTTATTTCTTTTTTACTGTTATATTGCTATTAAAAATGTAATAAATATAATGTTATTAAGTAGATGCATAATTATAATATAAATGTTCGGATGCTGATTAAGCATTTAAAATATTTTTTTCTCTTTCGATTGTATTTTTCTAACTTTTTTGCCACCCCAATGGATGAATAAAAGTTTATTATTGTTCATTCAAGACTTTTCAGTTTCAAATGAACTCATGTTATGCTAAAAAAATCAACATTTTAACCAAATCTTGACAGTTGATTCTTTTTTTATTTGAATCTTGTTAGTTTTGTTGTGAACGATTCTCAGCTACTAAAACATCAACTGTTAGCTGAATTTCTGATAAACTAAAATGTTACTGACCGTTTTTTATTATATTTATCCATGCAAATCTCTAATAAATATAGATCAAATTCTTTGATGTTTGACCAAATTGAACAACAACCTTGATTTTCCATGACTTGGTGTTTTGATGTCCCCAACCTGAAACAAAAACTTTATGTGACCCACTTTGTGTCCTCAGAAATGAAACATCTTAGGGTGGATTTTCCCCTCCGAGGCTGGAGAAGAGGAACGATGACAGCTGCTGCAACAGAAGCAAAACACATCCACAACATCTCAATCTCTTTTCAGCTTCTTAACTTTTTGGACAAAGCCATCTGATCTTGCTAAAGACAGAACAGAAGTCAGAGATAAAACACAACTTTTATGTAACAGATGGAGAAAATGTTTGATTTAAGACACCTCAGAGATCACGTTGCTCATGTCAGGACTTTTATTCTGAAAAGGCGTGAGCGCCTTTCTTCTGGGGCTTTCTAGACAAGGGTGAGACTCAAGAGGAAGAGGAGGGTGTCGTTCAGGAACACGACACATCTTTTTGAGGAACATCTGCTGAACTTGTCACCCTGTCTCCTTTCCACTCATCCAGTTTGGACTCCATAGCATTCTTCATGAACACATGTCAGGCGAGAATCACGCAGAGAATAAAGAGGGAAGGAAGAGGAGAAGGAGAAAGAGAGGACCACTCTTCTAGTTGAGGAAGAACCTGGAGGGAGGTGTGTTTGAGTCTGACTTGTCAGCTCTTTGCACAAGTTTTCCTTCTACTGATGTAGTTGGCGTGAAACTTTTCTTAAAGCACATTTGAAGATGTTATAAGACAAAACACCCACGTGTGTGTGTGTGTGTGTGTGTGTGTGTGTGTGTGTGTGTGTGTGTGTGTGTGTGTGTGTGTGTGTGTGTGTGTGTGTGTGTGTGTGTGTGTGAGAACAGATTGACTTGACTCTTTCACTTCAATCACATCGTTGTAGGCCTGCTTGTGGATCCTACAAGTAAAACGCGGGGGGCGAGGTTGCATCGCAGAGCTCCGGTGCTTTCTTTGGCTGAGCCGTAAGAGATCTGTAGCCCCGGCAGCTTGACTGGCAGGCAGATGAGTGGAGATGAAATGTTACCATTTCAGACAAGAATCTGTCAGGACATTTTTAAATGTCGCAGATGGCGTTCGTGCGTTTTCAACAGAATACCTGAACCAGCGCCTTTTCTCGTCCGAGGCAGAGAGAAAGCTTGAACTGGGAGGATCAGAGGAGAGGACGGAGACAACCGTTCAACAGGTAGAGACGTTTAAAAGACATGACATCCCATAAACACAAAAACAACACATGTCTCTTTATATGAATCAGAGAGAGAGAGAGAATTTTATTGCCAGCGCTCCAGCGAACCAGAGCATAGGAACTTGGCTCCACAGAACAGCCTGACCAGGATTACACACACACATATAGGCCCTGTCCACACGTAGCCGGGGATCTGCCAAAACGTAGATATTTTCCTACGTTTTGGCCTGTCATCCACATGAAAACTGAGTTTTTTCACAGGAAAACGGATCTTTTTAAAAACTCCGGCCAAAGTGAAGATCTGCGTTTTCTCCGTTTTGGGTGTCTGTGTGTGGACGGACAAAACCGGAGTTTTAAGGTCTGCAACGTCACGTTCCGCGATAAAAAAATGCTGACATCACGTGTGCGACCTGTGTTTACACTAGCCGACAGCATGGATGCCCTCAGAGCTGCGCTCGCTTTATCAATTGTCCAAGCGCTTTTTGCTTGTTTGTTGTTGCAAGCAGAATTACTGCTCCTTGCGGAAGACCACAGACGAAGGACGAGGATAAGAACGGGGGAAGTACTGCCACCTACAGGTCTGGCATGTCCTTAACAACGTATTTATCCTGGTACGTGTGGACAGAGTTTTTTTCTTAAAACGAGGTGGTGTGGATGCAAGTTTTTGGAGGGGCGGATATTCGTTAAAAAAAAACCGGCTATGTGTGGCCTAGGCCATAGACAGGACAGATACAGGCAGACCACGAGAGCAGCCATAACGGCGCTCATTTGAATAGATGAAGAGGGTATTACATGAGGAGAGTTCCAACTCTTAGCAGTCCCTGCTTGGTTTTACCTCCGATTTTATTCACATACTGTATGTGATTCTCTATTTATTTTGCAGTTAAGTGTCTCGAACAATCAGATCCCAGTGAGAGACCATTTTAGGATGCTGCTAGTTCAGCTAAACTCAGTTTTTAACTTTCATACCCCATAAATACTTCCCTGGAACTTTAACTTCATGGAAGCAGGAAGGACACGAGACAGACCTGGCTTTCACTGATAAGAACGGTGGATCGATGCAATGAAATTTATCAATCCTGTTTGGTTTTTCTTAGCAACGTTATCATCACTCACAGACCATTCAGGAGAAAAGCCATCAGAGAGTGACCTTCCATTCTGCACACCGTCTCCTCATCTGGGTTTAGATTGATAGACAAAGTCATTTTTAAAGATTTTTATCATTTCTGCTCTGCTGCTGAACAGAATGCCACCGGATTAACAGACTTTCAGCTTCTGGTCTCAGCCAGAGGTGATGCTGATACAGTGGTTGTACAACTTTATGGAGAACCAGCTCTTCAAGTTTACTTTAGTCTTTTTATATAAAACAACAAAAGCACATTTTTGTGGTGCGTAGCAAAGCAATCCTGAACCAAAGCTCCATTGTGGCCCTGGATCCTAAACTGATGACACGCACTCATGCTGCAAAGTGGTCCTGCGGGTCCTTAACAGCCCGTGCATTGTCACAGAGTCGCTTTGGATTGTTCCAGATGTGCAGCTGACTGACTTCCAGCCTCTTTGATGTGATGCCAGAGTTTCCAGATTCCATGTCTGAGTATTTGTGTCGGCTCGTGACGGTGTGAGCATCACTGACAGAAGGTGTCAGGCTGTAGGCACGAACAGAGGTTTTGTGTTTTAATGATGGTTTTTTTTTTTTAATTTACATGGATTTGTTGGATGAACAATCAAACTCTTAGGATGGTCTCCTGCTTCAGCATCAGATGGCAGAAGTTCAAAAGCAGCAAGCGCGATGGGATTTGGTCGGGACAGGGCTCCTGTTGTCCCCAGCTGTCCTCATCATGTTCCTCCCTGATCAAAGGGCAGTCTCGGGTCAGATGGGCCACCTAAAATAAAGGAAAGAGGGGGTTCAGATGCAGGTTAGAGGGTCTGTGTGCACAAATGTGTGTGTGTGTGTGTGTTTGGCAACAGCGTGCTTTGTCATCCCCTCCCATTCCCTGTTCTCACACACACAGGGACATCGTGACTAGACGTCCTTACGGCCTCTGATATATTTATAAGCTTAGAGCAGTCTCTGTTCAGAGACTTGTGAGATGCACCTGAGCAAATATTAACATCCTCCATGAGAAGCCTTTGATGCGAGGGGGCCAGAGCTCAGGGTCGGCGCCCCTCAGCAGGCTCAGGCCGAGATGCTGGGACAGCAGAGTCAATAGTGGAGTGGGAAGATCTGGAGGAGCAGCCGGATCAGTCTCCTAGCAGGACGGACACGACCATTCTGAAGAGGGAAAATAATAACTTCACATGTGTGATTTATAAGGAAAACAAGACTGTGTCAATAAAGCACAGAGTGCAAAAACAGCTTCAAAGCACTTTGCATCAAACACCCAAACAATACAAACAAACGGCTGACAGTTTTAAAGGAACGCTGAACATTCTTTTAATGACAAAGTCCACGGACAAAACTCCGTCACTCAACACGCCCTCAACTACTGCTGAAAGTTCATAAAACTCAGCCGTGCACGCAGACAAATTTTATTTCAAAGAGGGGAAAAAAGATTAAATTCCAGGGACTCAAGTGTCTTTGCTGCTAAATCCCTTTTCAAACATTGGGAAGAGACTTGAGGGAAATAAATATATAAAGTCATCCAAGAACGAGGCTAAGGGGTTTATCTCCTTTCATCTTGCCACCGCTGTATGAGTACTAATCCTGCCTTGTGTCTTCTGCGCCGAGCCTGGGTCCCTCTGAACTATATTAAATAGAATAGATTAGCTCCTCCAAAAAGTCACGAGGTGGCATTTTCACTATCTGCCTTGGGTTTTTCTTCCTCTGGTTCCATGACGAGTGGCACGACTCATCGAGTTCCGAACTTCCATCCATTTAAAGGTGCATTGATGATGTTCTGGAGGGAATCGGTCATCTTTTTTTAACCAAGTTGCAGCTGTGGGCATTGGTGGCTCAGGAAGTAGAGCGTGTTGTCCAGCAATCAGAAGATTAGGGTTAGATTGCCGCTGTTGTGCCCTTGGGCAAATCACTTGGGACTGCTTGGCAGCCTTGCCTCTGTCAGTGTGCCCCAGGGAAGCTGTAGCTACATTGTAGCTCATCACCACCAGGGTGTGGATTGTGTGTGCGTGGATGAATGACTGTTTGTTTTATAAAGCACCTGGTGGGGGGGGGGGGGGTGTTCTAGTACTCTAGAAGGTGCTATATCAAGTGCAGGTCATTTACCAAGTTCACTTAAAGTTTTAATAAGATAACTTTAAGTATTTGTGTGGGAGGTAACCCTACGAGTGGGGGTGGGGGGGGGGGGGGCTTTTCTATCCACTCATCATCAAAACGTCCATTCCTACATACGGACAGGACAGTGTGCAGCAGGAAGTGGAGTGTGGGCGTGTAACGCAATTAAATGAGTCCTTCATCTTGTTTGATCTGCTTCATTTCATTTGGTCTTACTAATTTGGAAGAACGAATCAGATAAAGCCGTGCCATCATGTGTTTTCACATCAAAAGTGAGGAAGGACAGAGTTTCCACTGTTTCCTCTTCATCTCCTCAGTCAGACTTCTGAGGGCAGCAGTGATTAGATCATCTCCAACTCCACCACACAATGAGCCATTGTGGGAAGAAGCCTCCATAAATTGGACTTGTCAAAGCGATCTAGTTAAGGCTGGATCAAAGCGTTCGCTGAATACCACTACCTCTCGTTCACAGAGGGATTGTTTATCTCTGGTCATTTCTGTTCTTTTGTCAGAGCTTAAAAAAAGTGCTATTTTACGAGCGGCAGATGCTCCTGAAATCAACTGATAAATAAGAGCTGGACTGAGAACGTGTGCAGAGTGGGATAACTCAAATGTTTAAAAAAAGCATGATATTAAATTTTCAGTTATGTTTTCAATTTAACATCCACAGAGATCTAGATTTGTTTGTTTAAAGTAACACTAAATGATTTTTTCCACTTTAAGCTAGAGCTTTAACAGTGATCTCAAGGATTGTTGGGTAAGAAAGTTGACCAGTTTTATATTTGACACCACTCTGTAGCCCTCTACTGGCCAGATATAACAGTTTTGTTGAGCGAGTAGGATATAAAGGGAACTCTTTACCTGCTTTATCGCTGTTAGCTGCAATGCTAGTGATTAGTATTTTAATTCACCAACTGTCAATAAAAAGCACAAGAAGAAGAAAAAGAAGAAGTTTGTTTTTTCTGTTGGTATCATGTTGAGCCTGGAAGAAAAATTAAGACAGAAACTTCTTTGGAGTTGAAGCAAAGGGCTAAAACCAGAGAAAAAAGTCTGTGCGACCCGTACAAGTTTGAGAGAGCTAAAGGAGGCAACAAAATCATAGACTGATGGTGACCTAGCTTTGTTGCTACTGTACTTGTAAGTAATAATATTTTTGTCTAACAGTGTGGATCTGTTAACTTTGTGGTTTATTTTAGGGTTAGGGTTATATTATAAAATAACCATTTATCCATCCATCCATCCATCCATTTTTGGCCATTTCTCCGGGGTCAGGTCGTGGGGACAGCAGCCTAAGCAGAGAGGCCCAGACTTCCCTCTCCCCAGCCAATTGGGCCAGCTCCTCTGTGGAAATTCCAATGCATTCCTGGCTATCTGAGAAACATAATCCCACCAGCATGTCCTGGGTTTTCCATTGGGTCTCCTCCCGGTTGTGCCTGGAAAACCTCACCAGGGAGACGTCCAGGAAGCTTTCTGACCCGATGCCCAAGCCACCTCAACTGGCTCCTCTCGATGCGGAGGACCAACAGCTCTTTTTTGAGCCCCTCCCGGATGACCAAGCTTCCCACCCTATCTCTAAGGGAGAGCCTCGACAACCTGCACAGAAAACTAATTTCAGCCACCTGTATCCGTGATTTTGTTGTTCTGGTCACTACCCAAAACTTGTCACCACAAATGAGGGTTGGAACGTAGATCAACCGCTATATCAAGAGCTTCGCCTTCCTGCTCTCTCCCTTCACTACAATTCCCACATTACTGCAGACACAGCACCAATCCACCCATTGATCTCGCCCTTCATCTTTCCCTCACTCGTAAACAAGGTCTCAAGATACTTCTGTCCCCTACTTGGGGAAGGACTTCGTCCCTGACCTGGAGATGGCATTCTACCCTTTTCCGACCCAATTAGAAGATAAATGAGCAAACAGCAACAAGGGGATTCAGCACATTGGAACTTTAGCTCCTGGGTTCAGAACGTGAACAGGTCAGGATTCTCCAGGAAGATCACAAACCATAATACACAGCCAAAAACAACAACAACAACAACAACCACACAACTGTGTTTGGAGTGCTGCTCACGGAACTCCAAGACTTTAGGGAGAGCATTAAAAACATCACCTCTCTTAGTTATGAGAGCATCATGTTTCCAAAACGAAGAAACCTTTTTTTTTTTTTTTTTGTAAAACTAATATCCTCCATGCTGAGGAAGTCACTCTCATTGTTCGAACCACTTTTCCTCAGTAGGGTCACAGGGACAGGCAGACGAGGGACATGTCCTGAACCCTGGACATGCCTGCAGTCCATTACAGAGACAAGCTCAGTCCCTCACTCTAATTTGGAAAACCCATGCATGAGCAGAAAAGCTGCAG